>NC_053491.1:294368796-294542698 GCF_905171775.1 Rana temporaria | reverse complement strand
CCTGCAGTTCCTCCATCCGGTGCTGCCTCCGGCTGGCTGGGATGAACTGCTCCAGTTTCCCCTTGCACCTGGGATCCAAAAGGGTGGCCATCCAGAAATCATCCCTCGTCTTGATGGTCTTAACCCGGGGGTCCCTCCTGAGGCATCTCAGCATGTGGGCAGCCATGGGGAAGAGCACAGCCCACTGTGACTCCTCAATGCTGGCCAGGTGAATGAGGTGCGACTCTTCATCCCTGAGGCGCTGCTGGTCAAACTCAGAGATGCCCAACCCCCGGACTATCGGTGCCCCCAACACCGGCTCTCCCTCCTGACCAGGCCCTGACTCCGGGACGACACCAGCAACCACCTCCTCCTCCTCCTCTTCATCATCATCCTCCTCCTCCTCCTCCTCGTCCTGGCCCTGGTCTCGGTGGAGCATTGCTGACTCCTCCTGCTCCACCAAGGCACTCTCCCCAGCTTCGAGCAGGCGATCTAGTGTCCTCTCCAGCATGAACACTATTGGCAGCACGCTATTGAGGCCGATTTGCTCACTGCTGACCATCTTGGTCGCCTGCTCGAAGGAGGACAACACTTGGCAGACCTGGTTTATCTGCCCCCACTCCGCACAGGCGATGAAAGGGAGTTGTGGTGAAGCCCTCTCAGTGCCTAGTTCCATCAGGTACTCCCTCACCGCCCTTTGCTGCTCCCACAACCTCTTCAGCATGTGGAGGGTGGAGTTCCACCGCGTCACACTGTCCACAATCAGCCTGTGAAGGGGCAGATTGTACTTCCGCTGCAACTTGGACAGGGACGCGGTAGCGGTTGGGGAGCGCCTGAAGTGGCTGGCAATCCTACGCGCCTTTGCCACAATGTCACTCAACCCTGGATAAGTGCGCAGGAACTTCTGCACCACCAGGTTGAGGACATGTGCCAGACAGGGCACGTGGGTCAGACTGCCAGCACTAAGGGCGGCGAGTAGGTTGCTGCCGTTATCGCAGACAACCATACCTGCCTGGAGCCTTCGGGGTGTCAGCCACTTCTGGACCTGAGCCTGAAGTGCTTTCAGCACTTCTTCTCCAGTGTGTCTCCGGTCCCCTAAACTAACAAGCTGGAGCACGGCCTGACAGCGCACGTGCCCCACACTTGAGTAGCTACGGGGGCGCTTGCTGGGAGGCTCAGCAGCTGCGGAGACAGTGGCTTGAGGGAGACCAGCAGTTCTCCCCTGGACACCCCGGGGCGGCACCACAAGATCGGTTGCCGCCGATCCCTCACCGACGCCTCGGAGGGAAACCCAATGGGCCGTGAAGCTGATGTAGCGCCCCTGCCCATGCCTGCTGGTCCAGCCATCCATTGTCAGATGAACCCTGTCGCTGACAGCGTGATCCAGCGACAGGGTTACATTCTGCACAATGTGCTGGTGTAGGGCAGGGACACCAGTCCTGGCAAAGAAATGGCGGCTGGGGACACGCCATTGGGGTTGGGCCTGCTCCAACATCTGCCTGAAGGGGTTGCTGTCAACTATGTTGAAGGGCAGCAGATGTTGGGCAATAACCCTTGCCAGGAGCCCATTGAGGGAATGCACACGTCGGTCTCCAGGGGGGAAGGGAGTGGTGCGGTCAAAGGCGTCTGAAATCGACGCCTGGCGCCGGACGGCAGTGCGGGACACAGACGCGGAGGGTGCTGTGGAAGTAGAGGTCTGGCTGCCGGTACCAGTACCTCTACTAGAGGGAGCGGGGGGGCATGACCTGCTGGAAAGAGATGAAGATGTGGCAGGGGCTGCTGTACCCTGCTCACTTGTGGTGGTGGCGCTGCTACCACCACCACGCTTCATCTCGTCAAACACCGCCCAGTGGTTTATCCTCAGGTGCTGGTTCAGGGCTGTGGTACCCACCCGAGCCAAACACTTCCCTCTCTTCACCCTCACTTTACAAATCCGGCAGATGGCCACGGTAGGGTTGTCTGCCACCAGGGTAAAGTAATTCCAGACAGGTGACTTCAGCACCGCCCTCCTGTCAGATGGGGTGACGCTTACTTGCACCTGCTGGGACTCGGTGCGCACAGGTGGAGCTGCCTGCTGCTGCTGCTGCTGCTCCTCCTCCTGACACCTCCTGCTGCCATCACCAGTGGAGACCCTGACGATGGTCTCCCTGGTGGTGACCTGGCGCACCGTTTCACCAGGGTGCCTACCTTCCCCGTCGTCACTGACGTAGTGAGCCGACGCGTCAGATGGCAACCATGATGGGTCACCCTCTTCGCCCCCAGAGATGTCAGACCAAGGGCTGAAATGTGTTGGTCTGAGGGAACCAACTGACATGGAGCCTCTAGCCTGGCTCCGCTGTCCCCTCACCCACGCCTGGGTCTGACTAGGTGCTGCTGTTTCCTGCACCAAAACAGCAGCACCAGTTTGAAGGGATGACTCTGGGATACTGCCAGCAGGTATCCCATCCTCCTCATCCATCCCTTCAAAAAGGTCCTGACCATCAGGACAGAGCTGGAGGTCTGCCTGATGCATGGCCTCCCCCAAGAGATCCCTCTCACTGTCGCTGTCGAACAGTAAGATGCTGGACTCTTGGGGGCTGGGGGGGCGTACTACAGGCACCGGTGTAATGGTGGTACTACTGTGAGTCGGGACCGACGACTCAGTGGCACTGCTGTGCCCCATGTAGTCCACCACTACTTCAGCCTGAGATGGCAATATCGGGCGGCTGCCCGATGGGAAGAACTCCCGGATCAGGCGTACTCCCCTTGCACCCGATCCTCTAACACTAGTAGGGGCACGAGAGGTACCCCGTGCTGGCAGCGATCCAGCACTGGGAGTAACTCCCCTACCCCTGCTGCCACGGCCACGGATGCCGCTCATTATTGCTGATATGTGTGTGGGGGGGGGTAAACTTTATTGGGGGGGGGAAATGTGAACAAAATGTGTTTTTGTGTATTTTTTACAAGACAGGCACGCAGACAAAGACGTACACAGACAGCTACTAAACTATAAGAAAAGTAGTACACCAAAGACAAGGACTACAAAATTAAAGAAAAAAAAAAGCACTAAACAAACACTAACTTTTTTTTTTTTTTTTTAAACACAAAACACAGACACTAAACACACACTAAGCTAAGCTAGATGAAATAAATGTACACTAACAGTGTGTACACTTACTACACAAAATTTAACTAAACTGAACACAAAACTTAGCTTTTAGAAAAGCTCTTTAGGAAAAACTAAACAAAATGTGAACTGAGATGCCTAGCAAATATCACTGAACAGCGAACCTGCAAGATCTAACAGTAACACAAGATGAACAAAACTTAGCTTTTAGAAAAGCTCTTTTATAAAGCTCAGCAAAATGTGTACTGAAATCTCTAGCAAATATCACTGAACAGCGAGGATGCAGGATCAAACAGTAACACAAATGAAAAAAACAGCACAAAACAGCACAAAACGTAGCTTTGAAAAAAGCTCTTGGGTCTATTGCTTTGAAAAAAGCAGTTGATATTCTGGAAAAGATCCACTGGAATCACTAAATAGCAATGCTGGTGATGATCTAAATCAATCAGGAACAAAGACACAGGAACACAGAAACAGCCTCCACACTCTATAGCCAGCTTCTGAATCTGCAATGAAATGGTGCTGGGAGTGAGCTTATATAATGTCCATGCAGGCAGGTTCCTATTGGTTGCTAACCTCTGACGAGTGTGGAAGGAGAACTCTGATTGGCTCTGATGCAAAAGGGCGGAGCAAATAATCGCGCAATATTCCTATTGCCGAATATTCGCATTGCGAATATTCGGCAATATAAAATGATCGCTTCAGCTACTCGGCCCAAGGTCTCTAATCATACCAGCAATGCTTTTAGACGTCTATGGAGATCACTAGGATGTGATCTGTTTTAAAAATGAAACTGTAAAAATCGCTCTGATGCGGAAGATCAGGGGCGAGGAAAGTAATCGCGCGATATTGCGTTTGCCGAATAATCGCATTGCGATCTTTCTGGAAAATTCAATGAACGCTTCAGCTACTCGGCCCAGGGTCTCTAATGATACCAGCAATGCTTTTAGACGTCGATGGAGATATCTAGGATGTGATCTGTTTTAAAAAAAAAATTGTAAAAAATCGAATATTCGGAATTGCGAATATTCACCGCGAATTTCGAAATATAGCGCGATTTCTCGAATATGCTATATTCAAATCGAATATTCGCAATGCGAATATTCGTGAGCAACACTAGTCACCATATGCAGATCGGCAAACCACGTGAACTTTGGAGCTTTGCTGCTGCCTTGACTATAGGAAAAGCCGCGGCTTTGGCCTAGCCCCCGGAGCAGAGGCCATCTTGGTCCACCCGGCGGCCGCCTAGGTGAGCCTAGAGGGGCACGCTGACATCTTCACCTGGCCTCAACTGCTCGTGTTTGGCCGGCTTCTCTGGTAATACTAAGCAAGCACTAATCTTCCTATATAGTGGGGAAGATGTGGACCATATTACAGGGGGGAGATGTCTGTGGATTAAGGTGGGGAGATGTCTGTGGATTACAGTGGGGAGATGTCTGTGGATATTACAGTGGGAGAGATGTCTGTGAATATTACAGTGGGGAGATGTCTATAGCTATTACTGTTAAAGATATCACTGCCCTACACAAGGGGATACCTTTACTGGAACAGCCAACTGATGTCTAATAAACTTTCTTGATGTTATTGTGCATCACCACAGCCACTTGTGCAATTAGGAAGGACATGCATAGCCCTTGTCCTCTCCATTTTTCCAGCATGCCAGTGCTACCTCACTGGTAAGGGGTCCCACCAAGTACCTAGAGCGGACTTCTAGGGGTTGATTTACTTAAACTGGAGAGTGCAAAATCTGGTGCAGTTGTGCATGGTAGCCAACCAGCTTCTAACTTCAGCTTGTTTAATTAAGTTTGACAAAAAAATGGAAGCTGATTGGTTTCTATGCAGAACTGCACCAGATTTTGCACTCTTTTTTTGTTTGTTGTAAACCCCTATGTGTGCACCTCACTGAACTCTTTCTCTTCTGTACCTGTGTAGAGGATGAGGGCCCCGGTTGCTATGGAAGATGTGTCGCTGCTGAAGGAGTGTTGACAACATCGACCTCGCTGAAAGAGGCTTATGTCTTAAATGTTTGTCCTTTTGAATCTATGAGTGTATTTTGCTGACCAGTACAAAAGGTACATTTTCTTTTGTACATAGCAACCAATTATTTTCTAACTGCAATTTGTAAACTTTTGAAAATAAATCAAGGAAACTTGTTCAATGTAGCAAGAAAGGTTACATTTAGTGAACTTTTAATTTGTGTGTTTAAATGCTAACCATTAAGCCACTGTGCCACCCCACTTTTGGTGCATTAGGCCCCAACCACATACATGAGAACCAAAAAAAATATTTATGGGTTTGGTGAATAATTTTGAAGCAAAAATATTCCCCAATTTTTTTTTTTAACAGTGTGGCACACATTTTTAGACAACATTTTACTACTATGATATATTGCTACACATGAATTTCATAAATGTACTGTGGGGCCACAGCTGAGTACACCAATAAAAATCATTTCTTTATGACTCTGCTCTCTCCTGTTGAAAGCATACTTGTTGTTAGAACATGTGATTCACTCCTTGTGCTTTTTCTTCCTCAACCAGTTTGAGTTCTACTGTACTGGGACTGAAAAAGTCTGATATAAAGTCAGATTCAGGTACTAGCACAGTTTCTATTTAGAAAAATACATTTAAGTATGGATCAATGAATACAGAGCATTAATATGTGCCTTTTATATATGACATGAGTTCAGCTTTAAACTGGCTAAGGGCCACATAGATGATGCCAGGGGGCACAGGAGGCCAAACACATCAGTTTGACATGCCTGTTTCAAAGTATGTTTGGGTAAGGGTGACCAGCCACTCTGGGACAGAAGTAATTACATTTGCTGCAGGCAAATGGATACAGTTATATAAAAACAGTAAATAACATATTTGCACTTTGTTATGTCTACAATCTAACTATAGTATGTATGACCATGGAGGCATTGTATTACACAATGTTTGCAAAGTCCTTTTTAACACTGGAGGAGTTTTTCAGAATCTTTGGTCAAAATAATTTCTCCATGGTGATAGACCCCTCTAGCTATTGCCATATTAAAACACAGGTTATGCAGTCTGGGTCTTCCTTTTCATCTAAACCTTTTGTCAGTGATGACCTCACCGACTGAAGTGTGACAGTTTTTATATTAAGAGTTCATAAAAGGATAAAAAAAACAGGCCTCTCTTGAAGTCTTTAATCTGCTTAACTGTCGCCATATGTTGTGCATAATTTCACTGTTATTAAATATGAATGGCATTACAGTTCTTTCAACAAATTACTGCCGTTGTTTTCAGAGATAGGAGGAAAAACATGAAAGATTAGAGGCCATGTGAGAAATGTAATTCTGTGAGGGAACATATTAAAGAGTTGGAATTCTGGCCACCAACATATTTTGGCACAGAACTGATACGTGTACAAATCTTTGGCTGTCAGCAGCGAGTTCTGTTGAAAAGATCAATATTAACAATATCATTTGTTCAAGAGAGTACAACTGATGACTAACATTATTCATAGTCAAACTAAACATTTTCAATGGGTTGCAGCAAAGGGCAAAGGATCACCTTTCTTTACATCTGACAAAAGACCTGTTTGCTCATGAAACATGCTGATAGAGGTTGTATGCTTCATTTTACATACAACCACGTCTTTTTAACTGTCATTTATATCTAGGAAGCATTAAAATAAACCCGTGTTCTTTTATTAGGCTCATATTTAAAAATATATGGACTACTTTTCTCCCTGAAGTTGATCTAACCCATGGGTCTTCAAACTATGGCCCTCCAGTTGTTCAGGAACTACAATCATGCCATCATGCCTAGTCATGTCTGTAAATGTCAGAGTTTTACAATGCCTCATGGGATGTGTAGTTCCACAGCTGGAGGGCCGTAGTTTGAGGATCCCTGATCTAACCCATTGTCATAAAGGACACAATGAGGCTGATTTACTATAAACAATGCGCCGATTCATGGCTTAATTGGTGTGCCGGATAAATTATAAATTGAGCGTATGAACCGGCGCAGCAGAGGGCGCAATGCAATAATAACTATGTAATAATAAATATGTAAAGCCACCAAACTCCCTTTAGAAGTCTATGGGAGAAATCAAAAGTGTTAATTTTAAAGGTTAATTTGCTAGTTTTTGTCATACAACGTGTTTGGGGACCTGAGTCCTGCCCCAGGGGAGATGTATCAATGCATTTTTTATTTTTTAAAACGGCCGCTTTTTCGGGAGCAGTGAATTTAATAATGCTTAAAGTGCAACAATAAAAGTGAAATATTCCTTTTAATTTCTTACCTGGGGGGTGTATAATATGCCTGTAAATTAGCGTGTGCTTCCCGTGGTTAGAACTTTCTCTGCACAAAATGACATTCTGACCGAAAAAAAGTCATTTAAAAATCACTCGCGGCTATAATGAATTGTCGGCTCAAGGCAATTCAGAGAAAATTCATTCATAAAAAAAAAAGCGTGGGGTCCCCAAATTCAATTACCAAGCCCTTCAGGTCTGGTATGGATATTAAGGGGAACCCCGCTATCAAATAAAAAAAAATGACGTGGGGTTCCCCCCAAATATCCATACCAGGCCCTTCAGGTCTGGTGTGGATTTTAAGGGGAACTCCACCCCAAATTTGAAAAAAATGGCGTGGAGTTCCCCCAAAAATCCACACCAGACCCCTTATCCGAGCACGCAACCTGGCCAGCCGCAGGAAAAAAGGGGGGACGAGAGAGCACCCCCCTCCTTAACCGTACCAGGCCACATGCCCTCAACATGGGGAGGATGCTTTGGGGTCCCCCTGGTCGGTGGTTGTGGGAGTCTGCGGGCGGGGGGCTTATCAGAATCTGGAAGACCCCTTTAACAAAGGGGACCCCCAGATCCCAGCCCCCCCTGTGTGAAATGGTAATGGAGTACATTGTACCTCTACCATTTCACCAAAAAAAGTGTCAACATTTTTTAAAAAAGACAATAGCCGGTTTTTGACAATTCCTTTATTAATGTCTTCTTTCCGCACTACTTCTCCCATCTTCTTTTTTTGTGCATTAATTCGTGTTTCTTCCTCCATCTTCTTCTCCCATCTTCTTCTTTTGTGCATTCATTCAGGTTTATTCCTCCATCTTCTTCTTCTTCCTCTGCTTCTTTCTTTGGTCTTCTCGTCCGCATTTTTCACCGGCTTCTTCTTTTGTGCATTCCGGTTTCTTCCTCCATCTTCTTCTTCCTCTGCTTCTTCCTTCAGGTCTTCTCGTCCGAATCTTGCACCGGCTACTTCTTCCCCAGACGACCTGCTTGCAATTGAAGTTCCCGCTGTGTGACGCTCCTGTTCTTATGCCAGTACTTTTATAACTGAGGACGTGGCATCACCCGGTGACCCCTCCCCCCTCTGATGCCACGGGGAAAGCCATAGGGAAGTCCCTGTCTAGTACATGTGCGTCCGAGGGGGGTGGGGTCACTGGATGACACCGCGTCCTCAGTGATAAAAGTACTGGCATAAGAACAGGAGCGTCACACAGCGGGAACTTCAATTGCAAGCGGGTTGTCCGGGGAAGAAGAAGCCGGTGCAAGATGCAGACGAGAAGACCAAAGAAAGAAGCAGAGGAAGAAGAAGATGGAGGAAGAAACCTGAATGAATGCACAAAAAAATAAGATGGGAGAAGAAGCGCGGAAAGAAGACATTAATAAAGGATTTGTCAAAAAACAGCTTTTGTCTTTTTTTACATTTTTGACACTTTTGTTTGGTGAAATGGTAGAGGTACAATGTACCCTATTACCATTTCACACAGGGGGGCGGGATCTGGGGGTCCCCTTTGTTAAAGGGGTCTTCCAGATTCCAATAAGCCCCCCGCCTGCAGACCCCCCACAACCACCGGCCAGGGGGACACACACTAGTTCTGGGGGGGGGCATTGGATTCCCTTAATTTGCATAGTTTTTCTCTCACTTCCTGTTTGGCTATGGGGCAGGAAGTGGAGAGAAATCTCCGCAATTGGACAGGGATGGTACAAAATAAACTGACAGGGGCTATAACCCTCCCTTACTCTATCCAAAATAAAAAAAAAATTGTGTTGATTATAGTTCTACTTTAAGCACACATTTCTGATAATTTTATTGAGAGGACTGAGAAAATATAACCATGGCAATAGGCCATGATATAGCGTTGCTAATATGTATGAATGTGTGTTAGGGACCCCCACAAACACCACCCAATGTTAAATAAACAATTTTCTTCATTTGCAAATAAGTATCATCCCTTCCTCAGAGACATTAGCAGCAGTACAAGCAACTTCCTGTAGGGGCGTGATGTCCTGTGTGCTGGCCACCACTTTCCGAGAACCACATATGCGCATATCCAATACACGGTGGTCGCGCATCTACGTGAAGGAACACATTTTTTAGGGAAAGTGATAGTAAAGCAGATGCAGATCTCCAGGATTGGACTAACAAATGTTTCTAGTGAAAGGCAACTGGTGTTTTCTATTAAACAAGGGCTAAATGGGCCATTGACATGCACTACATTTGATCTGAGGAATGTGTCTTTGCAAATTTAAACTAAATGAAATCCTTTCTTCTTTTTACTTGGGGATAGAGTGCAGAGGGATTAAAAGTCTGCTCATTTTTTTGGAGATGTCTGCACCCCTGATAGGGTGAAGACACCTACCAAATTTTGTCACTTTTTACTTCAAATTCATTCACTTCCTATCACATAGCCAAAAATGAAGTGAGGGTAAAACCTTACTAATGTTTTTTCTTGGGGACACACAGATCAATCTAAATAGTTTACCATTATGTAAATTGCACTCTAGCATTTTGCTGTGTACACCCTAAATTATTAGGGATCTTGGACCTTGGGGTCCATTTACTAAAGGCAAATCCACTACACTAGTTAGATTGACCTGTGTGTCCCCAAGAAAAGACATTGGTAGGGTTTTAACCTCACTTCCTGTTCAGCTGTGTGACAGAAAGTGAAGCCAATTTTAAGAAAAATGACACAAAGCCCAACCCAAAAAACACAAGCAGGGGTTCTAACACTCATTTGGTTTCCCTCAAACACCCACAATTAGAATAGGATCGCCTTGCGCTAGATTTAAGCACAGTGCTGTAAATCAGCACGTCAAGCCTGTCTGCCAATACCCCCCCCCCCCCCCCAACAGGCCATGTTTGCAGGTTTTCCTTCATCTTGCACATGTGCTTTAAAAGACAGTCTGGACAGCAATTCTTGATAAGATAAATCCACAAAACATGTTTTGTCGGGGGTACTTGAGGACTGAGGCTGAGAACCACTGTAGTAAAAAGGAAAAAATGAATACTTACCGCTTCGAGACAAGGAACTTCGAGACAAAATCACACATGTTTTGTTAGGCCAATCAGCCTATTTCAGCTGTCAAAATCTGTAGCATTAAAAAGTAACAAAAAACAAACTTCAAAATTTGAAAGTAATTTTATTGGTCAACAAAACAGGACTTTGAAAAAAGAGCAAGGAAAGCAAAAACAAACAAAAATCAAACAAAAATAAATAAATCATTTAAAAAAATAAAAATAAATATAGGTTCATTTGAGACAGTAAACAGAATATGGTTTATGCAATGGAAATTAACAGGAGATAAAAAGACCCACAGACACCCTAAAAACATACATTGACAACCTCACAAATATTTCATGCAAAGATAGCCCACCACCCAAAATAAATAAATAAACCAGTCACAAAACCCTTGATCAAAAACATATCTGTTTTGCAAAGACATAAATAAAATAGAAATTTGATAAGGACACACAAATATAATCTTGCCGGTCGGCCCCACACACAATCTTGCCTCTTTTCAGGGCAAGGTAACAACTGCTCTCTGCAACATAGGCTTGTGTGCTAATGAGGCAATTGAAAACACATGCACAGCCCATGAAACACACAAAATGCAAGTTCACCCAATGTAGAGACTGAACTTTAAAGTGGGTACACCTGTTAAGGATGTCCTTAACCACTTAACCCCCAAACCATATTGCTGGTCAAAGACCAGAGCACGTTTTGCGATTCGGCACTGCGTCGCTTTAACTGACAATTGCGCAGTCGTGCGACGTGGCTCCCAAACAAAATTGGCGTCCTTTTTTTCCCACAAATGGAGCTTTCTTTTGGTGGTATTTGATGACCTCTGCGGTTTTTAGTTTTTGCGCTATAAACAAAAATAGAGCGCCAATTTTGAAAAAAAATTATATTTTTTACTTTTTACCATAATAAATATCCCCCAAAAATATATAAAAAACGTTTTTTCCCTCAGTTTAGGCCGATACATATTCTTCTACATATTTTTCGTAAGAAAAATCACAATAAATGTTTATTGATTGGTTTGCGCAAAGTTATAGCATTTACAAAATAGGGGGTAGTTTTATGGCTTTTTTTATTAATATTTTTTTCTAGTAATGGCGGCGATCAGCGATTTTTTTCGGTACTGCGACATTATGGCGGACACTTCGGACACTTTTGACACATTTTTGGGACCATTGGCATTTTTATAGCGATCAGTGCTATAAAAATGCATTGGATTACTATAAAAATGCCACTGGCAGGGAAGGGGTTAACACTAGGGGCGGGGAAGGGGTTAAGTATGTTACCTGGGTGTGTTCTAACTGTAGGGGGGGTGGCCTCACTAGGGGAAATGACTGATCGCTGTTCAAACATTGTACATTTCCCCCTGACAGGACCGGGAGCTGTGTGTTTACATGTCTCCGGCGGCGCGCACGGGCCCCTAGTGGCCGCAGAGAGATCCAACGTTATTGTACGTTCCTTGTAATAGAAATAAAAGCGATCAAAAAAAAAAGGAAAAAAAAGTGCAAAACTAAAAAAAATTACGTAAAGAAAAATGAAAAAACTAAAAAAAATAATTAAAACGCCCCTGTCCCTAGTAGCTCGCACTCAGAAGCGAGCGCGCATGTAAGTCCCGCCCACATATGTAAACACAGTTCAAACCACACATGTGAGGTATTGATGCGTGCGTTGAAGCGAGAGCAATACTTCTAGCACTAGACCTCCTCTGTAACTCTAAACTGGTAACCTGTAAAAAAATTCAATATCGCCTATGGAGATTTTTAAGTCCCGAAGTTTGGCGCCATTCCATGAGTGTGTGCAATATTAAAGCTTGACAAGTTAGGTATTTATTTACTCGGTGTAACATCATCTTTCACATTATCCCAAAAAATTGGGCTAACTTTACTGTTTTGTTATTTTTAAATTCATGAAACAGTTTTTTTTGGCAAAAAAAGGCGTTTTAAAAATGATTGCGCAAATACCATTGGAGATAAAACGTTGCAATGACCGCCACTTTATTCCCTAGGGTGTCTTGTAAAAAAAAATATATATAATGTTTGGGGTTCTGAGTAATTTTCTAGTAAAAAAAATGATGATTTTTACATGAAGGAGAGAAGTTCCAGAATAGGCGTTGTATGGAACTGGTTAAATAAAAGACCGGCATGGGTTTTTGTTACACTGATCATGAAAGGGAACTCTGCACCAAAAAAAAAAAAGCGTGGGTTTCTATTCAGGAGAATACCAGGCTCTTAGGTTTGGTATGGATTGTAAGGGGGAACACCTATGCTGAAAAAACGGCGTGGGGGTTCCCCCAAAATCCATACCAAACCCTTATCCGCCTGGTCGGACAGGAATGGGGGTAGGGACGAGCGAGCGCCCCCCCCCTCCTGAGCCGTACCAGACCGCATGCCCTCAACATGGGGGGGTGGGAACTGCACCACCCACCCCAAAGCACCTTTGTCCCCTTTAATAAGGTGGCCCCCAGATACCGACCCCCCACTCTATGTGAATGAGTATGGGGTACATCGTACCCCTACCCATTCACCTGGGGGGAAAATGTTAAGTTAAAAAAACTAAAAGTAATTTATTAGTCAGCTGGGGGGGTCTTCTGCCGGGGGGAACCGGACTTCACTGCCGCCTTCTGCCGGGCCCCCTCCCCTTTAAGCTCTTTAACATGGGGGGTAGGTCCGGTCTTTTCCGCTGTCTTCTGCCGCTATACGTCATCTCGCTGAGCAGCCAATAGCGGCCCCTGACGCCGACGCGTGTGCCCGGCGGGCGCGATCACTGTCGGGCCCCCACAATCACTCGTTACAGAGCGAGAGCCGGGAGCTGTGTATGCAAACACACAGCTCCCAGTCCTGTCAGGGGGTATAAATGCCTGATTGTCTGTTCATGCAATGTATGAACAGCGATCAGTCATTTCCCCAAGTCAGTCCACCCCCCTTCAGTTAGAACACACCCAGGGAACATACTTAACCCCTTCCTCGCCCCCTAGTGTTAACGCCTTCCCATTTTTATAGTAATCAATGCATTTTTATAGAACTGATCGCTATAAAAATGCCAATGGTCCCAAAAATTTGTGAAAAGTGTCCGAAGTGTCCGCCATAATGTCGCAGTACCGATAAAAATCGCTGATCGCCGCCATTACTAGTAAAAAAAAAAAATATTAATAAAAATGCCATAAAACTATCCCCTATTTTGTAAACGCTAAACTTTTGCGCAAACCAATCAATAGACGCTTATTGCGATTTTTTTATGAAAAATATGTAGAAGAATACGTATAGGCCTAAACTGAGGAAAACATTTTATTTATATATATTTTTGGGGGATATTTATTATAGCAAAAAGTAAAAAATACCAGAAGACTTCACGCTGTCTTCTGCCGGAGCCCCTCCCCCTTTCTTCTTTAAGCTCTTTTACAAAGGGGGGGGGTGCGCCCGGTCTTCTCCACTGTCTTCTGCCGGGGGGGAACCAGACTTCACCGCTGTCTTCTGCCAGGGGGAACTGGACTTCACCGCTGTCTTCTGCCGGGGGGGGGGGGGGGACTGGACTTCACAGCTGTCTTCTGCCGGGGGGGACCGGACATCACGCTGTCTTCTGCCGGGGCCCCCTCCCCCTTTCTTCTTTAAGCTCTTTTACAAAGGGGGTGCGCCCGGTCTTCTCCGCTGTATTCTGCCAGGGAGGGCGGTCTTCTCTGTTCTCTCTTCTGCCGGGCTCCACCGTGGGGGCTCGGTCTTCTCCGCCGTCTTCTCTGTTCTCTCTTCTGCCGGGCTCCACCGTGGGGGCTCGGTCTTCTCCGCTGTCTTGTTCCGTCTTCTCTTCTAGCGATGTTGACACGCCGAGATCTCCCATTGTAATGCCGCGTTTGCGTTGTGCAATGACTTATATAGGCATGGGGCGTGGTCACCAGGTGATGCCACTCGGCGACCCCACACCTTGTTACATCAGATTCCCATCATGCCCGGGAATGTGATGTAAAAAAGGGTGGGGTCGCCAGATGGCATTACCCGGTGACCACACCCCATGCCTATATAAGTCGTTGCGCAACGCAAACACGGCATTACAGCAGGAGAGCTTGTCGTGTCAACATCCCCCCATGCTGAGGGCATGCGGTCTGGTATGGCTTAGAAGGGGGGGGCACTCGCTCATCCCCACCCCCATTCCTGACCGGGCCAGGCGGCGTGCTTGGATAAGGGTTTGGTATGGATTTTGGGGGGAACCCCCACGCCGTTTTTTCGGCATAGGAGTTCCCCCTTACAGTTCATACCAAACCTAAGGGCCTGGTATGCTCCTGAAGGGGAACCCACGCAGTTTTTTTTTTTATTTGGCGCGGAGTTCGCCTTCATGGTCAGCGTAACCTAAAAAAGATTCTGCCATTCAGGTGCGCCGCTTCAAGCCACGCAAAGGCAGCTACGCCGCTTGATATTTACCAATATTTTGATGGCGTAGTGAATCGGCGCACCTGATTGTCCGAAAATGCCGCTCACGCATGCGCAGTACACAAATAAACCTCCCACAGTTTTAAATGTACTAGCAGGCGCAGCGGCTGCATTTTACAAAAGTCACTTTCACTTTCAGTTCAGGCCGTATACGTTACACAAACACATATCACTACACTTCCCTACATCATCCCACATTCCCCCCATAGTAAACTCACCTCCAAACACTTTTATTTTACATTTCTAGATGCCGTGCGCCAGGTCCATGGGGGCGCACCATGCACCCCCTCCTGGGCGCATTTGGTATTATAGTAAATAAGGAATTGTGCTGCATTGCCAGCGCATTCCTTTAGTAAATCTCGAAACGGCCATTGCTCCAGCCGATGCGCCATGAATCATGGCGCAAAGGCTTGGTAAATCAGCCCCAATATGTAAATGTAATTACATTTTTTTATAAATTTAAACATGCAGTTTTATAATTTATTGTAGATCCAAAGGATGTTCAGGAGTTTCCTATTGTTGGGTGCATATCACTTGTAGCTCTGGCCGAGACTACAAGCAGCTGTGCCAACACTGCACAGGCAGGGTCCATCAGAAAGCTGGTCCAGAGCAATGATGTGCAACTAACACAGGAGTGAGTATATTTAGACCTAAATAAGGTTAAAGAAGTTAAAAGTGAAATGTGGATAGGGAAATAACTTAAAATAACATAAAAAAAAAATAACAAATATAATGATTTTTGACCTTTGAGGACGAGGTCCATACAGTTTTGTTCAAAATTATTGAACCCCCCAATGCTGTAAAGGGTTTTAGGGAATTTAGTGTACATTTGTAATTGTATTCAGAATGAAATCCTACAAGGACTTCATAAAGAACCATATGCAACTAATATGCCATCAATTGGTTTTGTAATACAGTAGTAAATGCAAAATTCAAGGCAATGGGCACTGTTGAAACGCTACCTGGTCGTGGCAGAAAGAAGATGCTGACTTCGACTGCTGTGCGCTACCTGAAGCGTAGAGTGGAGAAAAGTCCCCGTGTGACTGCTGAGGAACTGAGAAAATATTTGTCAGATGTGGGTACTGAAGTTTCTGCTCAGACAATACGGCGCACACTGCGTAATGAAGGCCTCCATGCCAGAACTCCCAGGCGCACCCCCTTGCTGTCTCCAAAGAATAAGAGTCGACTGCAGTATGCCGAAAGTCATGTGGGCAAACCACACACGTTTTGGGATTGTGTTCTGTGGACTGATGAATCAAAATTACAACTGTTTGGGCCCATGGATCAACGCTATGTTTGGAGGAGGAAGAACAAGGCCTATGATGAAAAGAACACCTTGCCTACTGTGAAGCATGGCGGGGGGTCAATCATGCTTTGGGGCTGTTTTGCTTCTGCAGGTACAGGGAAGCTTCAGAGTGTGCAAGGTACCATGACTTCTCTTCAGTACCAGGAGATATTGGATGACAATGTGATGCAGTCCGTCACAAACCTGAGGCTTGGGAGACGTTGGACCTTTCAACAGGACAATGATCCCAAGCATACCTCCAACTCCACTAGAGCATGGTTGTAGATTAAAGGCTGGAACATTTTGGAGTAAAAAATTACCTTTTTGAAACTTCAATTTTCAAAGACGAAGTTGCCTACACACCATCATTTTTCTCACAATGTTCTAGCAAAGCGAGGTTACGTTCCACCACGTTTTTCCATTGAAGCTCGCTTCATAACTAGCTTCTGGGCATGCGTGGGTGTAAAAAAGTCTTTTTAAACGACGTTTTTTGCTACACACGGTCAATTTCTGTGAAGTAAAAAACGACGTTTTAAAAAACGACACATAAAATTGAAGCATGCTTCAATTTTTTTTGGTCGTTTTTTACAAGACATAAAACAACGTTTTCCCCCACACACGGTCAATTAAAGTGACGTTTTTAAAAACAATGTTTTTTTTTATGGTGTGTACGGGGCATTACACAGGTTCTGGGGCTAATTTAATGTCGATAGATTCGATAAGGCACCAAGTGAGTTTAATTAACAGCACCTTAATCAGCCAGAGAACCTGTGTAATTAATATGTTTTTGCTTTGAAAGGGATGAGATGGCAACCCTAGAAAGCTCAGAAAAAAACAATGGCTGGGTAAGGCCGGCCCGGTGTCTATTCTGCACAAGGTACAGACAACTCCTCTGGGATCCATGCCTGGTTCATTTTAATGAACGTGAGCTTGTCCACATTGGATCTGGACAGGCGGCTGTGCTTGTCTGTGATAACGCCCCCTGCCGTGCTAAATACACATTCAGACAATACACTGGCCGCAGGGCAGGCCAGCACCTCCAAGGCGTAAAGGGCAAGCTCAGGCCATGTGCCCAATTTGGAGACCCAGAAGTTTAAGGGGGCATAGCCGTCATTCAGTACGTGTAGGGGTGTGCTCACATACTGCTCCACCATGTTGCTGAAATGCTGCCTCCTGCTAAAACGTTCCATATCAGCTGGTGGTGCTGTTTGTTGTGGCGTGCTGACAATGCTTTTCCACATTTCGGCCATGCTAACCCTGCCTTCTGAGGTGCTGGCGGTGCCCCTGCTGCGTTGGCGACCTCTTCCTCCTCCTCTGCCTTCGCCTTCTGCTTCCACTGTGGCCCCGCTGCCAGGTGGGAATTGCACCAGCAGCGCGTCTAACAGCGTGCGCTTGTACTCGCGCATCTTGCGTTCACGCTCCAGTGAGGGGATTAAGAACGGTACATTGTCCTTGTAACAGGGATCCAGCAGCTTGGCCACCCAGTAATCAGCACCTGTCATAATGTGCGAAACACGCCGGTCGTTGCGGAGACACTGCAGCATGTAATTGCTCATGTGCGCCAGGCTGCCCAGAGGCAACGAAAAGCTGTCCTCTGCGGGAGGTGTATCATCTGTGTCCTCTGTATCCCCCCAGCCACGCACCAGTAATGGCCATGAGCTGGTCTGGATGCCATCCTGCTGTGAACATGGTTCCTCCTCCTCCTCCATGTCTTCCTCCTCCTCATCCTCCACCGCATCATCCTCCAGAACTGTGCCCTTTCTAGACAATTGTGTACCTGGCCTTTGTTGGTGCACGAACCCACCCTCGGAGCCACTTGTGAATGACTGCCCTGAAAGCCTTGCAAATGATCCCGATTCCTCCTCCTCCTCCTCCTGTGCCACATCCTCTTCCATCATCGCCCGTAGTGTTTTTTCAAGGAGGCATAGAACTGGGATAGTCACGCTGAGAGCGGCGTCATTGGCACTGGCCATGTTGGTGGAGTACTCAAAACAGCGCAACAAGGCACACAGGTCTCGCATGGAGGCCCAGTTATTGGTGGTAAAGTGGTTCTGTTCCGCAGAGCGACTCACGCGTGCGTGCTGCAGCTGGAACTCCACTATCGCCTGCTGCTGCTCGCACAGTCTGGCCAGCATGTGCAAGGTGGAGTTCCACCTTGTGGGCACATCACATATGAGGCGGTGAGCGGGAAGGCCGAAGTTACGCTGCAGCGCTGCCAGGCGAGCAGCAGCAGGGTGAGAATGCCGAAAGTGCGCACAGACGGCCCGCACTTTCTGCAGCAGCTGTGGCATATTGGGGTAAGTTCTCAGGAAACTCTGCATCACCAAATTCAGCACATGCGCCAGGCAAGGAATGTGCATCAAACCGGCTAGGCCCAGAGCTGCTACGAGATTTCGCCCGTTATCGCACACCACCAGGCCCGGCTTGAGGCTCACTGACGCCAACCACTCATCGGTCTGTTGTTCCATGTCCCTCCACAACTCCTGCGCGGTGTGTGGTTTTTCCCCCAAACAGGAAAGTTTTAAAACTGCCTGCTGGCGTTTACCCATGGCTGTGCTGAAGTTGGTGGTGAATTTGTTACGCTGACTGGATGAGGAGGCGGTAGAGGATGAGGAAGCGGAGTGGAAGGAGTTAGGAACAGGAGGCAAACTGAAGCGCCCTGCAATCCTCGGTGGTGGAAGGACATGCGCCAAACTGCTATCTGCCTCAGGCCCAGCCGCCACTGCATTTACCCAGTGCACTGTTAGGGAGATATAACGTCCCTGACCATGCTTACTGGTCCACGTATCCGTAGTTAGGTGGACCTTGGCACAGATGGCGTTGCGCAGTGCACACCTGATTTTGTCCCCCACTTGGTTGTGCAGGGAAGGGATGGCTCGCCTGGAAAAGTAGTGGCGGCTGGGCACGACGTACTGTGGGATAGCCAATGCCATCAGGCTTTTAAAACTCTGCGTCTCCACCAGACGGAATGACAGCATTTCAAAGACCAGTCATTTTGAAATGCTGGCATTCAGGGCCATTGATCGCGGGTGGGTAGAGGGGTACTTCCTCTTACGCTCCAGTGTTTGGGAGATGGAGAGCAGAATTCTTCCATGGGACATTGTGGAGATGTTTGGTGACCCAGGTGGTAGTGTTGCTTGCCGGTCCTCTAATTGAGGGGTGGCAGGTGGCACTGTCACTACGGAGGTGGATGAAGAGGCAGAGAGGCCCGAGACTGATGCAGAAGAGGAAGCAGGAGGAGCCAGAGACCTTTCTTGGTTTTTGAGGTGTCTACTCCACTGCAGCTCGTGCTTTGCACTTAGATGCCTGGTCATGCAGGTTGTGCTCAGGTTGAGAAAGTTTATGCCTCGCTTCAGGCTCTGATTGCACAACGTGCAAACCACGCGTGTCTTGTCATCAGCACATTGTGTGAAGAACTGCCACGCTAGGGAACTCCTTTAACCTGGCTTTGGTGTGCTCGGTCCCTTGCTGCGTTGGGCAGTAGCAGGCGTACTGTCTAGGGGACGGACGCTCTGCTTTGGCACCCTGCTCCCTCTTCTGCTGTGCTGGTGGCTCTGTGCGACCACCGCCTCTTCCTCCGAACTACATGGGTCACCTGCATGACGTTGATTCCATGTCGGGTCGAGGACCTCATCATCCTCCACATCATCTTCCACCCAGTCTTCACCACTGCCCTCCTTGTCGGTCTGCACAATTGCAAAAGCACCAGCAGTTGGCAACTGTGTTTCATCATCATCATGCAAGACGTGCTGTGATGGTCCCCCCATGAACTCATCCTGAAATATAAGTGGTTTGGCATCGGTGCACTCAATCTCTTCCCCTTCTGGGGCTGGGCTAGGTGGATGGCCCTGGGAACACATGCTAACAGACTCATCAAAAAGAAGAAGAGACTGCTGCATGCTTTGGGGCTCAGACTGCTTGGCTGATTTGCAAGGGGGTGAGGTGAAAGACTGATGGTGGACATCGGCTGCAGGCGCCAACTCTGAGCTTTCAGCACAAGACTGGTTGGAAAACAATGTGAAGGAACTGGAGGCACTGTCAGCAACCCAATCTACTACCGCCTGTTCTGCTTTTGGCCTCAACATTCGTAGAGCTGGATTAGGCCCGACCAAATACCGCTGCAGGCTTTGTCGGCTACTCGCACCTGAGAAAGGTGTTTCACTTGTGCTTGTAGCTGGCACAGATCGACCACTTCCTCTCCCTGTAACAGGAGCTCCACCAGCAGCACCACGACCGCGGCCACGTCCCTTATTTGACGTTTTCCTCATATTTCTCATATTTAGGGTCTTGCCCTAATTTTGAGAAATTTTAAATACAAAAATAGTGTAAGCTGGTGAAATAGGCAGAGATTCACCTATATATTTCTCTAGCTATAGCACAGGCGCGCGCACCGGCGGCGCGCGTGCACGTGAGGACGCCGTTTTGGCGCCAAACTTGGATTCAAAAGGATCCTGATCCCTGCACTTCTTGCTGACCAGTCTACAGCGCTTCCTGTGATCCTTGTACCCTTGTTCCTGTTGCACCTGTTCCTGATCACCCGGCTTGTACCTGTTTCTCCTTGCTTGCCGCCTGCCCTGACTACGGATCGTTTGACCATTCTCCTGCCTGACCCACTGTACCTTCTGCTGCCCGCCTGTTGCCGACTCTGCCTGGACTTGACTCTGCTTGCCTACCGCACCTGTACCGGATCCAATACCTGTCAGTGGATCCTTCTGCTGGGACTTGTCTCCACTGGACTACAATACACCTTCCCCGCTGTTGCTGTCTCGTCTGCTTCCTGCGCCTCCACCTGCCTATTGGGTCCGCCAGCTTGCAGCTGCTTCCCTACGCAGTCCGGGACCTCTGGAGCTCCTCTCAGCTCAGCACCAGCGCTGCAACCGGCACTCGTGCGACTCTGTACCCCCGAGCCCCCTGTCTGCTCTACCAGGGGTCTCGTGGTCAGAGGAGCAAGGGCAGCCACTCCTTGCACGTCGGGCTCGTCAACCAGGTACGTGACAGTACTGGTCAGCCATGTCCGAGCCCGCGCAGGGAGGTGATCCCATGCAGGAACTCTGCCGTCACCTTGAGGGACTAACCCAGGCAGTCCGAACCCTGCAAGAGGGTTATACAAGATTGGAGAACCGCGTCCAGGCCTTATCAGCTCCAGCTCCCGCTGCCGCAGCCGCGGG
Source organism: Rana temporaria (assembly GCF_905171775.1). NCBI lineage: Eukaryota > Metazoa > Chordata > Amphibia > Anura > Ranidae > Rana > Rana temporaria. Next base: position 294,521,458 of record NC_053491.1, on the reverse strand, counting down.
TAATGCCGCCTCACCCTCTGTGATCATGTTGCCACCAGAGCCCAAGGTCCCTACACCGGAGAGGTTCTCAGGGGAACGGAGCAAATACCGGGCCTTCCGGAACGCCTGTGAACTGTTCTTTGCCCTGCAGCCGCGGACCTTTTCCTTGGAGGCCACCAAGGTGGGATTCGTGATCTCACTTCTATCCGGAGAACCACAGGCTTGGGCCCATCGCCTTCTGGAACAAAAATACACTTCCCTGGATACCCTAACCACCTTCTTTCAAGCTATGTCCTTGCTATACGAGGATCCACATCAAGCTGCCACCGCGGAGGCCGCCCTACATGCCCTCCAACAGGGTCGCAGACCAGCAGAGGACTATGTGTCTGAGTTTCGGAGGTGGAGCTCAGACACCAGCTGGAATGATTCGGCCCTTTGCTACCAGTTCCGCCTTGGCCTCTCAGATTCACTTAAGGACGAGTTGGCTCGGGTAGGTGTCCCTGGGACTTTATACACCTTAATTAATTTGACAATCCAGATTGACAGACGCCTGAGAGAACGCCGGTCTGAACGAGCCACCGGTCCGTCACGCCCAGTCTGGATGTTGCCGCGAGTACCCTCCTTCGCCAACTCGGCTCCACCGGTCCCAATGACCTCTTCACCACCTGACACTTCGGAACCCATGCAGCTGGGGCTCCTTCGTCCATCTCTTACCCCAGAGGAGCGCCAACGTCGAAGAAGCAATAATCTGTGCCTGTACTGCGGGGAATCCGGACATTTCGTGAGATCCTGCCCGGCGAAGCTTCGTAAGTCCCTCTTTTTGTCGTCTGTCCATATACCCGCCTTCCCCAAGAATTGCTCAACTCATCTGGCTGTCTCCGTTGTCTTTCAGCTCCCCGGAAGGAATATTCCGGTCCACGCTATAATTGATTCCGGGCCGGTTGTCCAAGGGACTTTGCCTCTGGCTACAACAATTGCTGACATCCACCACAAACTTTTGTGCCTAGATATTATCGAGTCACCCATATTCCCTGTTATCCTAGGCATGCCGTGGCTACAAGCCCACAATCCACAAATCAACTGGATCTCTGGGGAAATTATTCTCGACTCTCCTTACTGTCGTCAACATTGCCTTCAAGTATCACCCTCCTCGTCTCCCCTGCTCTGCATGGACTCTGACCCTGAAAGTCTCCAAGTTGTCCCTAGTGCATACCACGACTTCCTGGACGTGTTCAGTAAGAAGGGAGCTGAGACCCTTCCTCCGCATAGGGCCTACGATTGCCCGATAGAGCTCCTCCCAGGAGCTGAAATTCCCTTTGGGAGAATTTTCCCCTTGACAGGACTTGAGCTTGAGAACCTAAAAACTTACATTGATGAGAATCTCAGGAAGGGGTTCATTCGCCCGTCCACCTCTCCGGCAGGGGCTGGGATTTTTTTTGTAGAGAAGAAAGACCACTCCCTCCGCCCCTGTGTGGATTACAGGGAATTGAACAAAGTGACTATTAAGAATCGGTACCCGCTACCCTTGGTACCTGAGTTATTCCAACGCTTGGGCGTGGCAGTCATCTTCACAAAATTGGATCTCCGCGGGGCGTACAACCTGGTACGTATTCGTGACGGAGACGAGTGGAAGACGGCCTTCCGTACCTGCTTCGGACATTTTGAATATCTGGTCATGCCCTTCGGGCTCTGTAACGCCCCTGCCACATTTCAACATTTTGTGAACGACATCTTCAGAGACTACCTTGACCTTTTTGTTATTGTGTACCTGGACGACATCCTCATCTTCTCCCCTTCTCTTAGTAAACATCGGGAACATGTGAGGTGTGTGCTCGGCCGCCTGCGGTTGCATGGACTTTATGCAAAACCCGAGAAGTGTGAGTTCGAGCGCCAGAGCATACAGTTCCTGGGTCTCATAATTTCAGTGGAAGGTATCAAAATGGATCCTCAAAAGGTCTCTGCAATCCTTGATTGGCCGGCACCCAAGGACAAAAAGGGTGTCCAACGTTTTGTTGGCTTTCGCAAATTTTTATAGAAAGTTTATCCGAGGGTTCTCCAGTATCATTGCCCCGATAACCAGCCTAACCAAACAAGCCAGTCGATTACAATGGTCCCCAGAGGCCCAGTCGGCTTTTGAGAAGCTAAAGGACTTGTTCGTATCAGCATCCATCCTCAGACATCCTGATGCTAGCCTGCCCTACATCCTAGAGGTGGATGCTTCAGAAACCGCTGTTGGGGCGATCCTCTCCCAAAGACAGGGCCCCAAGGCTCTCTTACACCCTGTTGCATTTTTTTCCCGCAAGTTGTCTGAACCTGAAAGGAACTATGGTGTGGGGTACCGGGAACTGCTGGCAATCAAGGCCGCCCTGGAAGAGTGGCGGTACCTTCTGGAAGGCGCAGCTCATCCGATCCTGATATATACTGACCACAAGAATCTTGAGTATCTCAAATCTGCTAAAAGACTAAAACCACGTTAGGCCAGGTGGGCATTATTCTTCACAAGATTTGTGTTCCACATAACGTACAGACCTGGGTCAAAAAATTCCAAGCCCGATGCCCTTTCCCGTATGTATGGTGACTCAGAAATCTCTACTCCTCCGGACACCATCTTGTCCTCCAAAAACTTCCTGCTTCTTCAAGAAGACCTGCTATCGCAAATCAAGCAAGCCTCATCCAGCCTTCCTCCCTTACCTAGTTCGGATCTTCAGCTAAAGGATGGGTTGTTGTGGCATCAAGACAGAATTTTTGTACCTGAAGGTGTACGGGTCACCGTCCTAAAGTCTTGTCACGATCACAAGCTGGCCGGTCATTTCGGGGTGCACAAAACGTCAGAGTTGTTACAGCGTACGTTCTGGTGGCCCCAACTTTTAACAGGCTGCAGGAAATACGTGGAGTCCTGTGCCACTTGTATACGGAACAAGGGAAGTAAGTCTAGAGCCTGGGGATTACTGAAGCCACTGTCGGTACCAGAAAGACCTTGGAAGATGATCTCCATGGATTTCATCGTTGAACTTCCCCGGTCAAAGGGCTTTACCACCATCTTCGTGGTGATGGATAGACTCTCCAAAATGGCTCACTTCTTGCCCATGAGGGGCACACCCTCTGCTTCTGAGACAGCGAGGATGTTCATCAAAGAAATTGTGAGACTCCACGGGGTTCCTGCAAATATTGTATCCGACCGGGGGGTACAATTTACGTCCAGGTTTTGGAGAGCACTCTGCGAAGCCCTTAATATCGGCCTGTCGTTCTCCTCACCGTACCACCCGCAGTCGAACGGTCAGACGGAGAGAGCTAATCAGACTGTTGAACAATACCTACGCTGTTTCTCTTCCTTTTCCCAAGAAGATTGGGCTTCCTTGCTGCCCTTAGCCGAGTTTGCGTATAATAACTCTGTTCACTCCGCCACAAGACAATCTCCGTTTTATGCAAACTACGGCTTCCACCCATTGTTCATGTCTAACTCTGTCCCTGAAAGTACGGTACCCGCGGTCCAGGAGACTTTGAACTTTTTCAGCACCAACAATAGGATTCTGCAGGAAACCATGACCAAGACGCAGGAGTATAACAAAGAGGTGTTTGACAGGAAAAGGAGGGGGGAGCTTATCCTAGAACCAGGAGACCAGGTGTGGCTATCCACTCAAAACCTGAAACTGGCCTGTCCATCAAAGAAATTGGGTCCTAAATTTTTGGGTCCCTTTCCCGTCAAGAGGAAAATCAATAACCTGGCGTATGAATTGTAACTGCCTGAATCCTTTCGCATCCATCCAGTGTTCCACGTTACTCTTCTCAAACCTGATGTCCCTGATCCTTTCCCTCAGAGGGACACCGGGCCTCCTGAACCAGTTCTAGTCGACGGTGAGGAAGAGTTAGAGGTGGAATCCATCCTGGACTATAGAAAGAGAGGCAACCAGATCCAGTTCTTAGTGAAATGGAAGGGCTATGGACCCGAAGATAATTCATGGGAACCAGAATGTAACATCCATGCGGAAAGATTGGTCCAGTCCTTTAAAGATGCTCATCCTCTCAAGTTGTCTCAGTTGGGCATCCGGAGGCTGCCCATTGGAGGGGGGCAATGTCATGAACAATTCCGGCCACTAGATGGCAGTAGCTGCACTTCGGCGTGCACGGGCGCGCGCACTAGCAATCGCGGCACAATCGCGGCGCAATCGCGGCACCGTAATGCGCACGGGCGCGCGCACCGGCGGCGGCGCGCATGCACGTGAGGACGCCGTTTTGGCGCCAAACTTGGATTCAAAAGGATCCTGATCCCTGCACTTCTTGCTGACCAGTCTACAGCGCTTCCTGTGATCCTTGTACCCTTGTTCCTGTTGCACCTGTTCCTGATCACCCGGCTTGTACCTGTTTCTCCTTGCTTGCCGCCTGCCCTGACTACGGATCGTTTGACCATTCTCCTGCCTGACCCACTGTACCTTCTGCTGCCCGCCTGTTGCCGACTCTGCCTGGACTTGACTCTGCTTGCCTACCGCACCTGTACCGGATCCAATACCTGTCAGTGGATCCTTCTGCTGGGACTTGTCTCCACTGGACTACAATACACCTTCCCCGCTGTTGCTGTCTCGTCTGCTTCCTTCGCCTCCACCTGCCTATTGGGTCCGCCAGCTTGCACCTGCTTCCCTACGCAGTCCGGGACCTCTGGAGCTCCTCTCAGCTCAGCACCAGCGCTGCAACCGGCACTCGTGCGACTCTGTACCCCCGAGCCCCCTGTCTGCTCTACCAGGGGTCTTGTGGTCAGAGGAGCAAGGGCAGCCACTCCTTGCACGTCGGGCTCGTCAACCAGGTACGTGACACCCTCTAGGAAAAATATTTCAGGAAACTCTCCCTGACTATGTACTTGACAGAAACACAGTATATCACAGGTGCACAGGTGGTGTGGCAGGTGTACTGCTGTTGAAATACTCAGTCACCTATAGAGTGCTGACTGCCCCTATAGGAAAAATATTTCAGGAAACTCTCCCTGACTATGTACTTGACAGAACCACAGTATATCACAGGTGCACAGGTGGTGTGGCAGGTGTAGTGCTGTTGAAATACTCAGTCACCTATAGAGTGCTGACTGCCCCTGTAGGAAAAATATTTCAGGAAACTCTCCCTGACTATGTACTTGACAGAAACACAGTATATCACAGCTGCACAGGTGGTGTGGCAGGTGTAGTGCTGTTGTAATACTCAGTCACCTATAGAGTGCTGACTGCCCCTATAGAAAAAATATTTCAGGAAACTCTCCCTGACTATGTACTTGACAGAAACACAGTATATCACAGGTGCACAGGTGGGGTGGCAGGTGTACTGCTGTTGAAATACTCAGTCACCTATAGAGTGCTGACTGCCCCTATAGGAAAAATATTTCAGGAAACTCTCCCTGACTATGTACTTGACAGAAACACAGTATATCACAGGTGCACAGGTGGTGTGGCAGGTGTACTGCTGTTGAAATACTCAGTCACCTATAGAGTGCTGACTGCCCCTCTAGGAAAAATATTTCAGGAAACTCTCCCTGACTATGTACTTGACAGAAACACAGTATATCACAGGTGCACAGGTGGTGTGGCAGGTTTACTGCTGTTGAAATACTCAGTCACCTATAGAGTGCTGACTGCCCCTCTAGGAAAAATATTTCAGGAAACTCTCCCTGACTATGTACTTGACAGAAACACAGTATATCACAGGTGCACAGGTGGTGTGGCAGGTGTACTGCTGTTGAAATATTCAGAGTCACCTATAGATTGCAAACTGCCCCTATAGTTGAACAAAATTCCTAAACTATATGAAGCACAGCCAGGACAGGACTTAGGGTGGTGGGGGCCCCTGGGCTTGAGTGTTGAAGGGGCCCCCTGGAGCCGAGAATTGGGGGGGGGGTCGAAGATGTTGAGTGAGGGGGGGGATCATAGTTGTTGAGCGGGGGGGCGCATTAAAGCATTAAAGTTGTTGAGCGGTGGGGGGGCGAATTAAATTTGTTGAGCGGGGGGGTGCCTCTCACCTGTGCACGGAATGTGTCGGTTCTTTTCCCTTAAGCAGACATCCACACACCGCTCCGATTCCTCCTGGGGGGGTTTTGCAGTTGTTGAGAGGGGGGGGAGTGCCTCTCACCTGTGCCGACAGCCGGGGCCACAGACTGTCATTAGACCGGCTGTCAGCTTTCTTCCCTTCAGCAGCCACAGTCCTCCACACACCGCTCCGGTTCCTCCTGCTTCTGTGCTGCCTCCTCTTGCAGTGCGGGAAAATTAACCTTTTCGCGGGACTGCGGGAAGAAGCTGTCTGTGCGGGAAAGTCCCGCAGAATCAGTGCGTGTTGGGAGGTATGCGCAGGGTCGCCATCAGGAATTTTGGGGCCCCTTAGGCCCTTACACAGCTTAAGGCATGGGCCCCCTGGAGCAGAGAACCGGGGGGAGGGGTGCTGCCGCCTGAAATTGAGAAGCCGGGGGGGGGGGGGGCCTTTACAAAAAAAAGAAGAAATAAAGAAAAATATATATACAGTACAGACCAAAAGTTTGGACACACCTTCTCATTCAAAGAGTTTTCTTTATTTTCATGACTATGAAAATTGTAGATTCACACTGAAGGCATCAAAACTATGAATTAACACATGTGCAATTATACATAACAAAAAAGTGTGAAACAACTGAAAATATATTTCATATTCTAGGTTCTCCTTTTGCAGCAGACACATCTCTAGAACTGTTAAGAGGCGGCTGTGTGAATCAGGCCTTCATGGTAGAATATCTGCTAGGAAACCACTGCTAAAGAAAGGCAACAAGCAGAAGAGACTTGTTTGGGCTTAAAGCGGAGGTTCACCCATAGCTTACACATTTTCCCCTTAGATTCCTGCTCGTTTTGTCTAGGGGAATCGGCTATTTGTTTTAAAATATGATCCGTACTTACCCGTTTACGAGATGCATCTTCTCCGCCGCTTCCGGGTATTGGCTGCGGGACTGGGCGTTCCTTCTTGATTGACAGTCTTCCGAGAGGCTTCCGACGGTCGCATCCATCGTGTCACGATTTTCCGAAAGAAGCCGAACGTCGGTGCGCAGGCGCAGTATAGAGCCGCACCGACATTCGGCTACGAGTGACGCGATGGATGCGACCGTCGGAAGCCTCTCGGAAGACTGTCAATCAAGAAGGAACGCCCGCTCCCGAAGACCCATACCCGGAAGCAACGGAGAAGATGCATCTCGAAAACGGGTAAGTACGGATCATATTTTAAAACAAATAGCCGATTCCCCTAGACACAACGAGCAGGAATCTAAGGGGAAAATAGAAAAAAAAAAGCAATTGGGTGAACTCCCACTTTAAGAACACAAGGAATGGACATTAGACCAGTGGAAATCTGTGCTTTGGTCTGATGAGTCCAAACTTGAGATCTTTGGTTCCAACCCCCGTGTCTTTGTGCGATGCAGAAAAGGTGAACGGATGGACTCTACATGCCTGGTTCCCATGGAGGAGGAGGTGTGATGGTGTGGGGGTGCTTTGCTGATGACACTGTTGGGGATTTATTCAAAATTGAAGGCATACTGAACCAGCATGGCTACCACAGCATCTTGCAGCGGCATGCTATTCCATTCGGTTTGCGTTTAGTTGGACCATCATTTATTTTTCAACAGGACAATGACCCCAAACACACCTCCAGGCTGTGTAAGGGCTATTTGACCAAGAAGAAGAGTGATGGGGTGCTGCGCCAGGTGACTATCTCTTGAGAGAGAGAGAGAGACTTGTAAAGCGCAACACATGCGAACTGAATCGCCTCTGGGCGCTGTATCCATTTCATGGGTAAGGAACCCCTTGACCTCAGAAGAGATGGGTTTTAATCTTTCTCCTAAAGGCCAAGTGGTCCGACTCCAGTCGGATGGTGGTTGGTAGTGCATTCCACAGGCAGGGTCCTTGGACTGCAAATCTTCGATCTCCTTTGGACTGGTATCTGGCTTTGGGTATCTGGAGGAGGTTTTGATTGGTGGATCGCAGAATGCGATTGGGGTTATGGGCTTTTATTTTTTCGCATAGATATTGGGGGGCGTTTCCTTGAATACACTTATGCATTAGGCAGAGTGCCTTGAAAGTGATTCTGTCTTTTACTGGCAACCAATGAAGGGATCTCAGTGAAGGTGAGATTGATTCCCATGGTTTTTTCCAGTCACTAGTTGAGCGGCCGTATTTTGAACGACTTGCAGACGAGTGATTTGGTATTTGGGGAGTCCTAGATAGAGGGCATTTGCGTAGTCGAGTCTGGAATTGATGATTGTTCCCACCACGACTGCAATGTCCTCTTTCGGGATAAAAGCCAATCCGCTGGCTACTGACCCTATTTGTGCATCCATTGTCATGTAGGTATCGAAAATGACTCAGAGACTTTTGACTTTGGTGCTAGGGGTGATAGTTTTACCCAGAATGGGTGGGGGAGTCCATGTTGACGCGGGGTGATTTTTCTGGTTAGCGTGAAACAGGAGAAGCTCATCAAGAGAATGCCAAGAGTGTGCCAAGCAGTAATCAAAGCAAAAGGCGGCTACTTTGAAGAATCTAGAATATGAAAAATATTTTCAGTTGTTTCACACTTTTTTGTTCTGTAGAATTCCACATGTGTTACTTCATAGTTTTGATGCCTTTAGTGTGAATCTACAATTTTCATAGTCATGAAAATAAAGAAAACTCTTTGAATGAGAAGGTGTGTCCAAACGTTTGGTCTGTACTGTATATAAAAAAAAGGGGGGTAGCCATCCGGGGCCCTGGGTACCTCTGGGCCCTTTAATAAAAAGAAACCTCTGGGCCCTTTAACCGCTTCCTGACCGCGGCATGTAGATATACGTCGGCAGAATGGCACGTACAGGCACATTGGCATACCTGTACGTCCCTGCCTAGACGTGGGTCGGCGGTCGAAGTCCCGGATCGGGGAGCAATCCGGGACGACGGTGCGGCTATTTGTTTATAGCCGCTCCGTCGCGATCGCTCCCCGGAGCTGAAGAACGGGGAGAGCCGTATGTAAACACGGCTTCCCCGTGCTTCACTATGGCAAGCATCGATCGTGTGATCCCTTTTATAGGGAGACTCGATCGATGACATCAGTCCTACAGCCACACCCCCTACAGTTGTAAACACACACTAGGTGAACACTAAATCCTACAGCGCCCCCTGTGGTTAACTCCCAAACTGCAACTGTCATTTTCACAATAAACAATGCAATTAAGGCTGCATTCACACCTGAGCGTCGGTCGTTCTGCGTTTTTTTCGGCGTTTTTTTCCAGCGTTTTGTCGCGCGTATTCATGCTTATTTGCACGTTTGCATACAGCGTTGTCCGACGTTTTTGTACTTTGATGTTTTTTTTTTTAGCCAATAGGAAAAACTATCATCTTTTCATCACTTGTTGCTATGTTGGTAGATTTTTTTAATCTTCTGCATGGGCGACAAGTTCTATTGATTAAAGCGACGAAACGCCCGTAGCAAACGCCCGTTGTCGCGCAAGTCGCTTGAATTGAGCGTTTCCATTACTTTCTATGGGAAATGGAAACGCGCGACAAAAAAGGGTCCGGAACTTTTTTTGGCTACAGGCGATGGGCGTCAGGCACATCAGCGTTCAGATGTGAACCATCCCCATAGACTTTAATGTATTTTGGTCCCTCTGGCGTTTGTGAGCTACAGGCGACAAAACGCCTAGGTGTGAATGGGCTCTTAAATGCATTTTTTGCTGTGAAAATGACAATGGTCTCAAAAATGTGTCAAAATTGTCCCAAGTGTCAGCCATAATGTCGCAGTCACGAAAAAAATCGCTGATCGCCGCCATTAGTAGTAAAACATTTTTTTTTATAAAAATGCAATAAAACTATCCCCTATTTTGTAAACGCTATAAATTTTGCGCAAACCAATCGATAAACGATAATAGGTAGAAGAATACGTATCGGCCTAAACTGAGAAAAAAAATGTATATATGTTTTTGGGGGATATTTATTATAGCAAAAAGAAAAAAATATTGCATTTTTTTCAAAATTGTCGCTCTATTTTTGTCTATAGCGCAAAAAAAAAAAAACCGCAGAGGTGATCAAATACCACCAAAAGAAAGCTCTATTTGTGGGGAAAAAAGGACGCCAATTTTGTTTGGGAGCCACGTCGCACGACTGCGCAATTGTCTGTTAAAGCGACACAGTGCCGAATTGTAAAAACCCCTTGGGTCATGTAGCAGCATATTGGTCCGGTCCTTAAGTGGTAAATAAAAATAAAAATAAAAAAAATAAACATTTATAAAAAATACATAAAAAAATGGAGGTTGCCATCTGGGGCCTCTGGGCCTTTTAATTAAAAATAAAAAAATATAAACAAAAATAAAAAAATAAACATTTATAAAAATAAATAAAAAAGGGGGGGTTGCCACATGGGGCCCTGGGGACCTCTGAGCCCTTTAAAGTGGAGTTTCCATCCCAAATTTTTTTTTTCATTAATGTGCTCATTAGACCTAAAAAAGTTTAAAAAAAATATATTTTTTTTGTACTCATCTGGAAATGCCTGTTGCTATGCAGTCCCACGAAATCTGCCTTTGAAATAACCTATGATTCTGACATCATCTCCCTCTAATGCTCCTGGGAAATGTGTGTCATAATTTCCCAGGATGCAGTGCGCTGTCCAATTATCACTCCCCATCCAAGACTTCCAGGAAGTAAATGCTTGTATGCTTCACAATGCCCAAAAGCAAAATGACAACGGTGTAGATATAGTTTATAAAAATATCCTTTTTTGAATATCTATGCGGATCGGCGGCGGATTGTAAAATAGTAAGTGACCGGATTTATATTATAAAAATGCATGATGAAAGGACATACATTTAAAAAATGCTAATTGTGGTTGGAACTCTACTTTAATAAAAAATAAATATATATAAAAAATATAAAAAAAAGGGGTTGCCATCCGGGGGCCCTGGAGACCTCTGGGCCCTTTAATAATAATAAATAATAATATATATATATATATATATATATATATATATATATATATATATATATATATATATATATATATATATATATATATATATATATATTATATATATATATATTATATATATATATATATATATATATATATATATATATATATATATATATATATATATATATATATATATATATAATATATAAAAAAAATATTTATTAACCACTTGACAACTGGGCACTTAAACACCCTTAATAACCAGACCAATTTTCAGCTTTCGGTGCTCTCACATTTTGAATGACAATAACTCAGTCATACAACACTGTAACCAAATGAAATTTTTGTCCTTTTTTTCCCACAAATAGAGCTTTCTTTTGGTGGTATTTGATCACCTCTGCGGTTTTTATTTTTTCCGCTAATAATGAAAAAAGAACGAAAATTTTGTAAAAAAATGAATTTTTTTTTCATTTCTATTATAACATTTTGCAAAAAATGAATTTTTCTTCATAAATTTGGCCTAAAATGTATACTGCTACATATCTTTGGTTAAAAAAAAAAAAATTGGGTTATTATTTAGTCTGGGTGAAAGTTATAGGGTCTACAAGCTATGGTACCAATTACTGAAAATTTATCAATTTGATCACATCTGAAGTACTGACGGCCTTTCTCATTTCTTGAGACCCTAACATGCCAGAAAAGTACAAATACCCCCTAAATGACCCCTTTTTGGAAAGAAGACATTCCAAGGTATTTAGAAAGAGGCATGGTGAGTTTTTTGAAGTTGTAATTTTTTCCCACAATTCTTTGCAAAGTCAAGGTTTTTTTTATTTTTATTTTTTTTCCACAAAAGTTTCATATTAGCAGGTTATTTCTCGCACACAGCATATTCATACCACAAAATACACCCCAAAACACATTCTGCTATTCCTCCCGAGTATGGCGATACCACATGTGTGAGACTTTTACACAGCGTGGCCACATACAGAGGCCCAACATGCAGGGAGCACCATCAGGCGTTCTGGAGCACCCAGACCAGTTCTGACATTTCTCTCCTACATGTAAAAATCATCATTTATTTGCTAGAAAATTACATAGAACCCCAAAACATTATATATGCTTTTTTAGCAAAGACCCTAGAGAATACAATGGCGGTCGTTGCAACTTTTTATCGCGCATGGTATTTGCACAGCAATTTTTCGAACGCATTTTTTTGGGAAATAAAACAGTTTTGTGCTTTTTAAAAAAAAAAACATTAAAGTTAGCCCAATGTTTTTGCATAATATGAAAGATGAAGTTACGCCGAGTAAATAGATACCCAACATGTCACCCTTCAATATTGCACACGCTTGTGGAATGGCGCCAAACTTTGCTACTTAAAAATCCCCATAGGCGACGTTTTAAATGTTTTACTGGTTACATGTTTTTAGTTACAGAGGAGGTCTGGGGCCAAAATGATTGCTCTCGCTCTAACGTTCGCAGCGATACCCCACATGTGTGGTTTGAACACCGTTTTCATATGTGGGCGGGACTTACGTACACATTCGCTTCTGTATACGAGCACGCGGGAACAGGGGCGCTTTAAATATTTTTTTTTTATTTTTATTGTTCATTTTACTTTATTTATTTTAGTTTGACACGTTTTTCCCCAAAAATAAATGTTTTGATCACTTTTATTCCAATTACAAGGAATGTAAACATCCCTTGTAATAGGAATATAGCATGACAGGTCCTCTTTACAGTGAGATATGGGGTCAATAAGACCCCACATCTCACCTCTAGGCTGGGAAGCCTGAAAAAAAAACAAAAAAAAAACGATCCTGGCTTCGATCGCAGCGGTGAGTCAGAAGAAGCACCGGAGGGCGAAGGGAGTGGGGACGTCCACTTTTGCCTCCCGTAAGAACGATCAAGAGGCAAAACAGCCGCCATGATCATTCTTATGGTGTAGGGAATCGCTGGCTGAAAAAAATGATATCTGAATGATGCCTGTAGCTGCAGGCATCATTTAGATATCCCTGCACAAAGTCAAGGACCTCATATGACGTGGGCGGGAAGTGGTTAAAACACATTTTTTTCCCTAGAGTATTTTCTGGGTATTGCAAAGTATTGGTGTTGGGGTATTGCAGAGTATTGGTGTTGGGGTATTGCAGAGTATTGGTGTTGGGGTATTGCAGAGTATTGGTGTTGGGGTATTGCAAAGTATTGGTGCGGGGGTATTGCAAAGTATTGGTGCGGGGGTATTGCAAAGTATTGGCCGGGGTATTGCAAAGTATTGGCAGGGGTATTGCAAAGTATTGGTGCGGGGGTATTGCAGAGTATGGTGCGGGGGTATTGCAGAGTATTGTGTGGGGGGTATTGCAGAGTATTGTGTGGGGGGTATTGCAGAGTATTGTGTGGGGGGTATTGCAGAGTATTGTGTGGAGGGTATTGCAGAGTATTGTGTGGAGGGTATTGCAGAGTATTGTGTGGGGGGTATTGCAGAGTATTGTGCGGGGGTATTGCAGAGTATTGTGCGGGGGGTATTGCAGAGTATTGTGCGGGGGGTATTGCAGAGTATTGTGTGGGGGGTATTGCAGAGTATTGGTGCGGGGGTACTGCAGAGTACTGGCAGGGGGTATTGCAGAGTATTGTGTGGGGGGTATTGCAGAGTATTGTGTGGAGGGTATTGCAGAGTATTGTGTGGAGGGTATTGCAGAGTATTGTGCGGGGGGTATTGCAGAGTATTGTGCGGGGGGTATTGCAGAGTATTGTGCGGGGGGTATTTCAGAGTATTGTGCGGGGGTACTGCAGAGTACTGGCAGGGGGTACTGCAGAGTATTGCGCGGGGGTATTGCAGAGTATTGTGCGGGGGTATTGCGCGGGGGTATTGCAGAGTATTGCGCGGGGGTATTGCAGAGTATTGCGCGGGGGTATTGCAGAGTATTGCGCGGGGGTATTGCAGAGTATCGCGCAAGGGGTACTGCAGAGTATTGCGCGGGGGTATTGCAGAGTATTGCGCGGGGGTTTTGCAGAGTATTGCGCGGGGGTTTTGCAGAGTATTGCGCGGGGGTTTTGCAGAGTATTGCGTGGGGGTTTTGCAGAGTATTGCGCGGGGGTTTTGCAGAGTATTGCGCGGGGGGTATTGCAGAGTATTGCGCGGGGGTATTGCAGAGTAATTGCGCAGGGAAGGCAGAGCATTGCAGAGTATTGCGCAGGGAAGGCAGAGTATTGCAGGGGTTATTGCAGAGTATTGCACAGGGAAGGAAGAGTATTGCAGGGGGTTAATGCAGAGTATTGCACAGGGAAGGAAGAGTATCTCAGGGGGTTAATGCAGAGTATTGCACAGGGAAGGAAGAGTATTGCAGGGGGTTAATGCAGAGTATTGCACAGGGAAGGCAGAGTATTGCAGGGGTTAATGCATGGATGGCTGAGCAGGGATGGATGGATCTGTGACTGCAATAGTCACAGATCCATCCCACACTGCTGCTGCCATCCGCGCTCTCCTCTCACACTGTACCGATCGGTACAGCGAGAGGAGGGAGGAACCGGCGTCATCAAATGACGCCGGTTTGTTTACATGTGATCGCGCCGTCATTGGACGGCGCGATCACATGGTAAAAGACCGCTGTTGTTGGTCAGTTACCGAGATCTGTGTAGCGCCGGGTCTCATAGACCCGGCGCGCACAGAATTTTCAGTGTGCGCGCCCGAGGCGGCGCGCATTACTGCTTCTGGTGGGCGCCGTTAAATAACGGCGACCCCCAGTTAAGCAACCACCTTGCCGCCGTTATATGACGGCGGCTGGTGGTTAAGTGGTTAAATAAAAAATAAATAAAAAAAGGGGGGTTGCCGTCCGGGGCCCGGGGGGCCTCAAGGCCCCTGGGGACCTCCGGACCCCTAAAAAAACAAAAAAAGGGGGTTGCCATCCAGGGGCCCTGGAGACCTCTGGGCCCTTTAATAATAATAAATAATAATAATAAAATATATATATATTTTTATATATATAAAAAATATATAAAAAAAACATTTTTTTAATAAAAAAAGGGGGCCCCCTATTGGGCGGGGCCCATGGGCTTGAGCCCAGTCAAGCCCAATGGTAAGTCCAGCCCTGAGCACAGCAGATGTCACAGGAATAGAGTGCTTGTTGATATTTCTGGAGCAACATACACCTAAAACTGTCCCTATGATTCAGCAGCCTTTCCCTCACATAAGTGAAGCAGTGACAACGAGCCAGATGCCATAAGATGATGCAGATATCAAAGAAATAAAGTGTGCTTCTTGATATTTCTGGAGCAGTATACCAGCATAGACCTAACACTGTCCCTGAGCAGATTAAGCAACCTTTCCCTCACATAAGTGAAATACAGTGAAAACGAGCCAGATACACCTAAGGCCGGGTACACACGGACAAACATGTACGGTGAAAGCGGTCCGTCGGACCGTTTTCACCGTACATGTCTGCCAGAGGGCTTCTGTACGATGGTTGTACACACCATCGTACAGAAGTCCGCGCGTAAACAATACGCGGGGCGTGTCCGCGGTGTCGCCGCGCCGATGACGCGGTGTCGCCGCGACAATGACGCGGCGACGTGGGCGGCCTGCCTTTAAAATGCTTCCACGCATGCGTCGAAGTCATTCGACGCATGCGAGGGACGGCGGGCGCCTGGACATGTACGGTAGGTCTGTACTGACGACCGTACATGTCCGAGCGGGCAGGATTCCAGCGGACTGTTTTAAAACAAGTCCAGGAATATTTGTCCGCTGGGAAAAGGCCCGGCGGGCAAATGTTTGCTGGAATTCGGCCCGCTCGCGCCCACACACGACCAAACATGTATGCTGAAACTGGCCCGCGAACCAGTTTCAGCAGACATGTTTGGTCGTGAGTATGGGGCCTAAGACTTTCCCTAAGCAGCAGATTCCAGCAGCCTTTCCCTATCATGAGTGAAGCAGAGTGACGATCTGTGCTGTGTGCCTCTATCTAATATAGAGACTGGTCACATGATGGGTCACATGCTGCACTGGCCAATCACAGCCATGCCATAAGTAGGCATGGCTGTGATCAATTCCCACTCACCGTAGTAACACGAATGGCGATTGGCTGCCGTGCAGCGCGCCAAAACATACCCGAACTCCGAACCCGAACCCAGACTTTTTCCAATTATTCGGGTTCGGGTCCGGGTTTGGGAAAAACCCAAAGTCCGTACCGAACCCGAACTTTACAGTTCGGGTTCGCTCAACCCTATTTATGTGCAGAAAATGTATCACAGTGGCCAGGTGGCTAGCACTCCTGCCTAGCAGCAATAGGGTTTTCATTTTAAATCCCAACCATGGCATTACCTGCATGGACTTTGCATGTTCTTAGTGTGCCTGTGTGGGATTCCTCCTGTACTCCAAAGATGTGCTGGTAGGATAATTGGCTCTAGTATGTGTATATACAGTATGAATGTGAGTTAAGGACCTTAAAGTGGCTCTAAAGTTAGAAGGTTTTCTTATCTTCATTTTATACATTAAAATAAAACACCTTCTGTATGCAGCAGCCCCACCCCCCAGCCACTCCATAATATTTACCTGAGCCTCATTTTGATCCAGCGCTGTTGCACGAGAGTTTCGGCTGGCCAGTACTCTTTCCTCATTGGCTGAGACAGTAGCGGGGCGCCATTGGCTGCTGCTGCTGTCAATCAAAGCCAATGAGGAGAGAGAGTGACGGGGCCGAGCCATAGCTCTGTGTTTGAATGGCCACATAGAGCAGTGGCTTGGCTCAGGTGCCCTCATAGCAAGCTGCTTGCTGTGGGTGCACTCGTGCAAAACCACTGCACAGATCAGGTAAGTATAACATGTTTTTTATAAAAAAAAACAAGACTTTAATATCACTTTCAATTGTCAGCTCCTTGAGGGTGGGGACTGATGTGAGTGTATAATATATACGTAAAGCACTGTGTAAGTAATTGTGCTATATAAATACCTGTAATAAATAAATAATATTTTATATGTCAGGTAAATATGAAACAGATGGAACATGAGGGTTCCTTTTTATGTATTTTTCTCTCATTACCACCTGTTGCTTACATAGATAAACAGTTTAAAAACTGAACTTCAGCCTCCAGCCTCTGCGCCTCAGTCCTCCCATCACAAAGTTTTAACCTGCCCACCCCACAGTTATTTTTTTTTTATACTTTACATACATACCTTAATTCCAGCTGACTATTCAGGTAATAACAGGTGGGTGGTCCTTAAGCTTTTTTTTTTTTTAATAGAAAACATGTCATATGTACCTCCACTGTGCAGCTCATTTTGCACAGAGTGGCCATGATCCGTGACTTCTGTGGTCCCTCAGCGTCTCTCGTGGCTCCTCATCACAATAGATAACCCCCTAAGAGAAGCACTCTCCCGGGGTTACATTGCGGGTGCGCTCCCGCGTCATTCATTCGGTGTCCATAGCCGTCGAATGTATGACTCGGCCACGCCTCCCAGAGCCCACATCATTGGATTTGATTGACAGCGGCGGGAGCCAATGGCTGCACTGCTATCATTCTATCCAATCAAGAGTCGGGACCCCATGGAGAGAGGGACAGCTATGTGACGAGATCCTTGCTCGCCCAGGTCCTGCTCTCCCGACACTCCTCTGCTACCAGTGAGTCAGCTTGCAGATTGCAGCGTCTGATGGTCCAGTCATCCAAGGTTCCGGGGTCCGAACTACAGCTATGTGCCGTTCAGACCCATTAAGAACAAACACCAGGCAGGCTGTATGTAAGTTCAAACAGGACTCTTTATTTTCAAGTACACAGCACACTTTTATACAGAATTTGGAACATCCCACCCCCAACAACCGCTTTGCCATTGGTCAATTGTAAAGTATATGCAGTCTTCACTCAGGTCCTTCTTGACCATGCAAATGAGGACTTGAAATAGTCAACAGGGATTGGTCCAATAGCTTGGATAGAAAGACTTGTGTATTGAGACAGAAGCCCCAGGGGGTAATCAATGTACACAATAACCCGGTCTACTTAATTACTACCTCTGAGAGGTTACATTTCTTTAGACAATAGAATGCTAATTCAATACAGCTGACAGGAGACTTCTGACCTTTAGAACAATACAAAGTCTTTTAGCGTTAACACATACATCTTCAAACACAGAGGAGGTAATTATCTCCTAGAGACGTGTCGTCTGACACCCGCTCTTAACCTGCAGAACACAATAAAAGGTATTTCAAAAGCCTTGCATTGAATGTCCCTCTCCTGTGTAACAGATGTCAAGTAGAAACACTTTAATATCTCAAGGTCCATGACATTACTTCCCCTGGGAAACAGTCCAACAGCCGCAGTGGGACCCAAAAGGGTCAACTCGAGGATGTTGGAAAAGTAGTCTTAAAGTTCCAGGACTGTCTGCTGGGATGACCCATCTGCCTTCCTGTTTTGAGGTCCTGGCCCATAATCGTACGGCAAGAGGCTTGCATTCAGTCCTCTCCAAAAGCCCCTGTCCCGGCTAGGTCTGTCACACATCTCCCCCTTTGGCAGGAGACTAACACTGGGAGAGACCCCAATTCCGGTACCCACCCAGTACCCCAGATAACTTGTCCCAAACAGAGCATTACTCACCCAGCCAATCTCTGCCTCTCTCAGAGAACACGCCTGCCGCTGGGGAGAGGCCTGGACTGGCCCTTCTCCCTGGAGTCCCTTCAGCCGCTGGAGAGAAGACAGGGTGGCTGGGCTCAGTTCATCATGCTGTTGGGGATCTGGGCCAACTGGCCACCATTCCTGGGGTATACCAGTGGAGACTGAAGTCCCATCCCCTGATGCTAGGTGAAAATCCCCCGGTGCTTGCAAAGCAAAGCCAACATCCTCCTGTCTCAGTGCCGCACCATTTTCTGGGGTTGTGTCAGTGGAGATCTGAGTCCCATCCACTACCACAGGAACCCCCTCTTCTGTTAGTTGAGAGCAGAGGCCTGGAGCACTCTTCTCTGTTGCCAGCTCTTCCGCTGGGTTGCTGTGAGTGGAGACCACAGTCCCATCCACCGATATTCGCTCAAGCTGTGGTGGGGTGCAGCCGCCAGTAGCATCCTGTCCTGCTGCCAGTGATTCAGCTGGGAGTACGAGCTTTACCACCTCAGCTTGTTGCTGGGGAGGGGGGCCAACCGCCCCGGCTCCCTGGAACTCCACAGTTGGTCCCGGTGCTGGGCAGAGATGGCTAGCACTCCGCCCTATTGCCAGCACTTCTGCTGGAGGCTCCCCAGGTTGTTCTTCCTCAGCAGAAAAGTCTATCAAATCCCCTGTCTCTACAACTGGTGTCTGGGGATAGAGGTTCACCATCTCCTGTCCATGGAACCCAGAAGATGCTATAGGTACTGAGCAGAGGTTAGCAGAGCTCGGCCCTGCGGTCAGTACTTCAGCTTTGGGAATGGCAATCTCCAGATTTTCCACTGCCGATTCACTGGCATACTGCTGGACAGGCACAATCCTCCATTCAAAATCATCCCATGCAGAAACCGGATCATCAAGGTCAGTCAGCGCTTGCTGCATCCGCCATAAGACCTCCGGGTCCATAGCTACAGGGGCAGGTTGGCAAAGCCCACTGTTACTCTGCCACATTGCCGATTCTTCAGCCAGGATTTCATCACTGTCAGCTGATATTTCCTCAAAGTTCCATGTAAAGGGAACCTCACCCTGCTGCTGAGCGAAGTCTAGCAGCTGTTTGTAGGCGATTTCCAGTTCCCATTCCTGAGCGGCCAGGAATTCCAAATCTTCCTGTAACCAGTGCACTTCCGGGACATTCAGTCTTCGCTCTCTGTGCTCCATTATTTCCTCCCAACGCCACTCCCGATCGCTCCCAAAGTTGGGATCCCTGGACATCCTCCAATACAACAATCCCAGGCCATCATAGCCAAAGCCTTCCGTGGGGCTGTCATCTGCTGACCACGGGCACTCTTGGACTACATACCACCAGAGGGCTCTGTAGCTCTCGTCCAACCGCATCTCTGCCCGGATCAGCCTGCTTAACTCTGCTGTCCACTCCTGCTTCGGTTGTTCCCCTAATAACAGCATTCTTACTTCATACTGTGACCAGTACCTTACATGGATGGAGGGGAGAGCTTTTCCCTGGTGTCGCTGCTCACGGGCTAGCGCTTCTTTCCAGAGTTCGCAGCGGATCGAATCAGACCATTCAAGCAGGACCTCCTCTGATACTGGTCCTCTGCGCTGTATCTGCTTCTCTCGCAACCTTCTGCTGAATTCCTCTTCCATGGTTACTGGTATCTGTACCTCTCCTCTTCTTTCCTTTGGTGCTGCTTCTTTAGGCGTTGTCACCGATCACCGTATTTCTGCAATTCTCAGCTCCTGTTGCCGCTCTCGTTCTCTCTGTTGTCGCTCTCGTTCTCTCTCATCCTGCCGCTGGAGGTCTCTAATGGTATTCTGTATGGCGGTCTCTGATGGGTTCGCACCATATAATGCCAACCGCTGTTGAACTCGCTGCTGGAACAAGTCTTCAACTGACCTGGGTCCTGCATCACCATCCCTCTGATCCATATCGGCTAGCGCAATGATCAGGGTGGCCTTGTTCTTCCCACCGGTCCCTCCACGGCTCTCAAGCAAGTCTTTTAGCATGGTTCTCCTGCAGGCTGCATAGCTGGTCATTCATGGTGGTGGTTTGGAGTTGTCCCAGTAACTGGAGAGCAAATCCCACCGCTGCCAACCAATGTGACGGCTACCCAGATAGTGAGAGCGTCTCAGCCGTTGGAGAAGTCCTTTTCCCTGGCAAGCTGCGATATGCAGGTACCGCCGGTATATCCCATCGAATGCCCTTCCAAGAAACGAGACGGGCTACGTTTGCAGAGTCAAGCAGGACTCTTTATTTTCAAGTACACAGCACACTTTTATACAGAATTTGGAACATCCCACCCCCAACAACCGCTTTGCCATTGGTCAATTGTAAAGTATATGCAGTCTTCACTCAGGTCCTTCTTGACCATGCAAATGAGGACTTGAAATAGTCAACAGGGATTGGTCCAATAGCTTGGATAGAAAGACTTGTGTATTGAGACAGAAGCCCCAGGGGGTAATCAATGTACACAATAACCCGGTCTACTTAATTACTACCTCTGAGAGGTTACATTTCTTTAGACAATAGAATGCTAATTCAATACAGCTGACAGGAGACTTCTGACCTTTAGAACAATACAAAGTCTTTTAGCATTAACACATACATCTTCAAACACAGAGGAGGTAATTATCTCCTAGAGACGTGTCGTCTGACACCCGCTCTTAACCTGCAGAACACAATAAAAGGTATTTCAAAAGCCTTGCATTGAATGTCCCTCTCCTGTGTAACAGATGTCAAGTAGAAACACTTTAATATCTCAAGGTCCATGACAAGCTAGTCACTGCCGAGTGAATTCTACGGCTCAGGTAAGTAAAATGGGGGGGCTGGGGGGCCAGTGACTGCCAGAAGTTTTTTCACCTTAATGCATAGGATGCATTAAGGTGAAATAACATGAGGGTTTACAACCCCTTTAAGGAAGCTCCTATAATAATGTGTGAGCACCATTTAGTGCTGCAGTACTGTTAGCCTAGGCCTGTGTATCCATACCCCCCCAGCCCATTGTATCAATGATAGCCTGTGCTCACAGGAAGGGGTATAATGATATTGTTTCATACAGTTGCATAGTTGGTACAGTTGAATAAAAACACTGGTCCATCCAGTTCAACCAGAATGTATGTAAAATGTAATTTGAGTAAGGAGACTGGTGCATAGATGTATGCGTGTGCATCGCTCATAGAATTTTAACTAGGCAAGTGCACGTGTGCATGCATGTGGGAGTGTGTCCACAGTTCCTGTTAGCACCAGACGGGCTATTTAAGGGATGCTCACTGTCGGTGCTGACTGATCTGATTTTCCTGTGTCCTGAGTATATCCTGTATCTGATTGTGAAGGACTTGTATGCAATTGCCTATATGCTTCAGTTTAATTCTCTCCCTGCTATTTTAAGGTCTGTGTGTTGTGTGAAAAAGACCTGTGTTTACCCTTAAGAGATGTGTATTGTATCAGCAGGCTAAATGATTAGATAATTGGCTCATGTTAATTATTCTGATTGCTTCATTGTGATAATTACCTCTTCTATATGCGGGGCCAAGCTGTCTAGATAACGTATTCTGTTACAACTAGTAATTAACTTCACTGATGTCATTATCTAAAGAAATGTGTCTTCAGGGTCGGCGCCAAAGTGTCTACCTATAATCTGTATGGGAGCCCTCAGTGTGTGAAAAGGGGGTGGAGATTTCATTGTTCTTTGATTGATGATTAGCTTGTAAACTGTATATAACTAGGAGAATGCTGCTATTAAAGTGTGTCTTGTTCCAGCATTAAGCTTTGGCTCATGTGTGGATTATTCTGTGATTTTCTTTTATGGGAAGAAGGGACTGCTTGACGGGGATGATTTCTACTACCATCACAACTGGTTGGCAGCAGCGGGATTTTCCCTTCTACTCTCCTTTACACCAGGATTCCAAGCAGACACTGGGAACAGTGAATGGAAGGCTGGTACACCCTGCTTAAAAGAAATACACTGAAAGAACTACTGGAAGTTCGTGGAAGGATTGCTAGCAACAAAACCAAGCGGGTCATCATAGCAGAATTAATGGAGCTAGACCAGGAGAACTTGGTTGCAGCAACGCCAGCAGTACAAGAGATGGAGACACCAGTGATTCAGGAGGAGGAATCACCAGCCAACAAGCTAATGAGAGAGAAGCTAACATGGTTCGGTCCGAACCCAACGGCGGATGTGGTGCTGAAAGTGATGGAACTGTTAGCGGAGGAGGCTAAACAAATAAGAGACGCAGAGCTACAGGCAGGGCCGGACTGGGAGTAAAAACCAGCCCTGGAAAACATTTCATACCAGCCCCATAGCATTATTATACCAGCCCAACATCATAACGTCATTATTTTCTTGTTCATAAAAGAGAAAACCATACATTTTAAAGAAACATTTAAAGATCGTATTATATAAAGATAAGACAGATATGAAAGCACATAGGGCTAGGGAGATATATATATATATATATATATATACAGTGGAACCTCGGATTACGAGCATAATCCGCTCCAGGAGAATGCTCGTAATCCAAAGTACTCACATATCAAAGTGAGTTTCCCCATTGAAGTTAATGGAAACGAAAATATTTGTTTCCGCATTGACTTCAATTGCATGCAATACCGCATGTGGCCAGAGGTGGGGGGCGCCAGAGAGCATCGGAGACACTCGGAAATGTCACTTGCCACTTGTCCCTTGTCACCAGATTCAGCATGTCACTTGCCATGCGTCCCCTGCCACCAGATTTAGTGTGTCACTTGCCACCCATCCCGTTACCAGATTCAGCGTGTCACTTGTCACTTGGACTGGGCGACAGCAGGGGGACTGGGCGACAGCAGGGGGACTGGGTGACAGAGGACTTGGCGACAGCAGGGGACTGGGTGACAGAGGACTGGGCGACTGGGTGACAGAGGACTGGGTGACAGCAGACTGGGTGACAGCAGACTGGGTGACAGAGGACTGGCCGACAGCAGGGGACTGGGTGACAGAGGACTTGGCGACTGGGTGACAGAGGACTGGGTGACAGCAGACTGGGTGACAGCAGACTGGGTGACAGCAGACTGGGCGACAGCAGGGGACTGGGTGACAGAGGACTGGGCGACAGCAGGGGATTGGGTGACAGAGGACTGGGCGACTGGGTGACAGAGGACTGGGTGACAGAGGACTAGGTGTCAGCAGGGGACTGGGTGACAGAGGAATGGGTGACAGCAGGGGACTGGGTGACAGCAGGGGACTGGGTGACAGAGGACTGGGCGACTAGGTGACAGAGGACTGGGCGACTGGGTGACAGAGGACTGGGTGACAGAGGACTAGGTGTCAGCAGGGGACTGGGTGACAGAGGACTAGGTGTCAGCAGGGGACTGGGTGACAGAGGACTTGGCGACAGCAGGGGACTGGGTGACAGCAGGGGACTGGGTGACAGAGGACTGGGCGACTATGTGACAAAGGACTGGGTGACAGAGGACTAGGTGTCAGCAGGGGACTGGGTGATAGAGGACTGGGTGACAGCAGGGGACTGGGTGACAGCAGGGGACTGGGTGACAGAGGACTGGGTGACAGCAGGGGACTGGGTGACAGAGGGCTGGGTGACAGAGGACTGGGTGACAGAGGGCTAGGCGACTGGGTGACAGAGGACTGGGTGACAGAGGACTGGGTGACAGAGGAGTGGGTGACAGAGGATTTGGCGAAAGCAGGGGACTGGGTGACAGAGGACTTGGCGACAGCAGGGGACTGGGTGACAGAAGACTGGGTGACAGCAGGGGACTGGGTGACAGAAGACTGGGTGACAGCAGGGGACTGGGTGACAGAGGACTGGGCGACTGGGTGACAGAGGACTGGGCGACTGGGTGACAGAGGACTAGGTGTCAGCAGTGGACTGGGTGACAGAGGACTTGGCGACAGCAGGGGACTGGGTGACAGAGGACTGGGTGACAGAGGACTAGGTGTCAGCAGGGGACTGGGTGACAGAGGACTTGGTGACAGCAGGGGACTGGGTGACAGAGGACTGGGTGACAGCAGGGGACTGTGTGACAGAGGACTGGGTGACAGAGGACTAGGTGTCAGCAGGGGACTGGGTGACAGAGGACTTGGCGACAGCAGGGGACTGGGTGACAGAGGACTGGGTGTCAGAGGACTAGGTGTCAGCAGGGGACTGGGTGACAGAGGACTTGGCGACAGCAGGGGACTGGGTGACAGAGGACTGGGTGACAGCAGGGGACTGGGTGACAGAGGACTGGGTGACAGAGGACTAGGTGTCAGCAGAGGACTGGGTGACAGAGGACTTGGCGACAGCAGGGGACTGGGTGACAGCAGGGGACTGGGTGACAGAGGACTTGGCGACAGCAGGGGACTGGGTGACAGAGGACTAGGTGTCAGCAGGGGACTGGGTGACAGAGGACTAGGTGTCAGCAGGGGACTGGGTGACAGAGGACTGGGTGACAGCAGGGGACTGGGTGACAGAGGACTGGGTGACAGCAGGGGACTGGGTGACAGAGGACTGGGTGACAGCAGGGGACTGGGTGACAGAGGACTTGGCGACAGCAGGGGACTGGGTGACAGCAGGGGACTGGGTGACAGAGGACTGGGTGACAGCAGGGGACTGGGTGACAGGGGACTGGGTGACAGCAGGGGACTGGGTGACAGAGGACTGGGACTGGGCCTGCAATTGGACTATATACCGGTACTTTTTATCACGTTCACCTACCCCTTTTAGGGGATTGGTTTCTAGGGGGGGCAGCAGCCCAATTCACAGTCCTAAGCGCAGGCAGATTATTATTTTTTTTTTTTTCAAATGACACATTTTTTTTTGCATTTGAAAGATAGGTGCAGAGAGTAGGGGGGGGGGGGTTGGCCATGCAATGGGGAAAGAGATTATACAGTCCAGATTACAATTTGCAGGGGCAGCAAAGGTGACAGAGAAAGGGGGGTGCACCATGAAACCCCCCCCCCCTCTGTCACCTTTGCTGCCCCTGCTAATTGTAATATGGACTGTATAATCTCTTTCCCCATTGCATGGTCAACCCCCCCCCCTCTCTGCACCTATCTTTTCTGCCCCTGCAAATTGTAAAATCTCTCTCTCTCACACCCCCCCTTCCCTCTCTCAGATTATTATACAGACAGAGAGAGGAGGGGGGCCCGGGGGGGTGCACCGTTATATGGTGAGAGAGTCGAGATACAGCATACAAGATTTCATTCACCTTGTGCTCCAAGGATGGCCGGCGCCGTTCACTTCTCCTCTGCCTTCACACTGTCACGTGACTCTGCAGGAGAAACAAAGTGGGCGGTGCTGGCGCCGCACGGGACGATGGGACGTTCGGTTCCCCTGCTCGGCTCCTCCCCTCCCTCAGACACGTGATCGCTCCAGTCCACACAGAGCGGGAAGGAATCAAGGAAAGTGCAGCGGCGAGCATGGCGGCCGCAACCCGCTGGCGGCCGGCCCGCCGCTGCTTTTTATTAATAATTTGTGACATTAACATGACACTGGAGTGCAGCTAGGCATAGGGCAGGCATATAAATGCAAAGTGCGGCCGCGATGGCGGCCGTGGCCCACAGCTGAGCTGATTCATTTGACTGATAGCAGGCGGCCTACCGGGAATTTACCCGGTATCCCGGTCGGCCAGTCCGGCCCTGGCTACAGGAGGCTAAACAAATAAGAGACACAGAGCTACAGGAGGCTAAACAAATAAGAGACGCAGAGCTACAGTTAAAACTGGCAGCAGTCCAACAACCAACTGCACATTCTCCAAACAGTGAGTACAGCACAGCAGACACAAGGAAGATTCCGTTTAACGCTTTTAAAGCTTTTGATGAAAAAGACTGTGAAATTGATAACTACCTGGCAGATTTTGAGCGACAATGTAACCTTCACCGAATAGCTAAAGGAGAGTGGGTTTCAATATTGTCAGGCAAACTGTCAGACAAAGCTTCTGATGCTTTCCGGACCGTGCCAGAGCAGGAGATCCATAGCTACGCCAGGGTTAAAGAAGTGCTCCTGGCTCGTTATGCAGTAACCCCAGAGTCCCACCGACAGAAGTTCAGGGACTCACGCAAAACCACGAAAGACTCTTATGTGGAATGGGCATGCCAGTTATCCCTGTCGGCCTCTAACTGGGTTAACAGCAGCCAGGCCACCACCGCAGAGGACATTTTGCAACTAATGCTCCTGGAGCAATTTTACAATCACATCCAAAAGGATGTCAAAGACTGGGTGAGAGATCGCAGGCCCATGACGCTACCAGAGGCCGCTAAGTTGGCGGATGAATATGCGGATACTCGCAAGATGAACCAGGTCACACCACGGGTACAACCTCCACGACCAACGGCGCCCTCACACCCATCAGCCGCTAGATACCAACCTCCTAACAGACCGGTGACATCTAGCCCTCGCTATCCACGCCAGGAGGACAACGAACAACGCTGCTTCCGGTGCAAACAGCTGGGTCACTTCAAGCAGAATTGCCCCATGAACGACAACACCAGGTCAAATTGGTCTCAACCTGGGTACCGCCCACCAGCAGCAGCCCATTGTGTAGACTCGGCTTGGGATCCCCAGGAGCTGGGTCAGGAAGAACCATTGGGCACCCCTTACGAAGCCCTCATGGTACAATCTGTTATTACGGACAACAGGGAACACCATTGTCAGCTGGTCATGGGTAACGGAAAAACCGCCCGGGGATTAAGAGACAGCCGGGTGGGCGACAGCCAGGAGCCGGAGGGGCCCTGGAGGGAGCTGGGCCGAAAGAGGCACCGCCGGCTACCCTCCAAGAAGAAGAGGTCCTGGAAGCCGTATAACAAGCTGACCTGGGAGGAGAAGAAGCGACTGGAGGAAAGGGAGTCGCAGCGGGTGTCCCAGATGCGGGCCGAGATGTTCGCCAAGGGCCAACCGGTGGCCCCTTACAACACCACCCAGTTCTGATGATGAAGTACCACGTAGAGAGCCTGCAGGACATGAGCAAGCAGGAGCTGATCCGTGATTACATGGAGCTGGAGAAGTGCATGGAGGAGGAGAACAACCGTCTGAGGTCACAGCAGGCCGACCCCCCAGGCTCCATGAACTGGAGATGGAGCTGGAGAAGCTTGAAGAGGAGAACCGGCGGCTGAGGAGGGAGCAGGTGGTGGCTGACCCTATGGGGCACTGATCCAACCCCCCCCAGACTCTGAGCACCAGTGCTACAGCATTTCAACAAAATAAATTTTTCTTTTTATGAATCTCCTGTGATTGTCACTTCAGAGCCATAACCTGCCCCCTCCCATAGCAGGACACCTAGATGGCGGCGCACAGACCCATCCGCCGTCTTCACACTGACTTCTGGTGACTCTGCAGATCGCACAAAGACTTGGGGACTGACCGACGTGTGATCTGACGACCCGGTGGCATACCTGAGTCGGAAGCTGTTGCCAAGGGAGGTCAGTTACGCCACCATTGAAAAAGAGTGTTTGGCCTTGGTATGGGCACTCAAAAAGCTCACACCTTACCTTTATGGCCGGGCTTTCACTCTCATCACCGATCACAACCCCTTGGTGTGGCTTAACCGGGTTTCAGGGGACAACGCCCGTTTGCTACGCTGGAGCTTGGCCTTAAAGCCCTATGACTTTTCAATTCATTATCGCCCAGGCAAGCAAAACGGGAATGTCGATGGATTGTCACGCCAAACGGAGTTAACCTCGGACTAAAAGCTCTGAACCCGTCAACCCTACTGGACCAGGAAAGGTCCAACCGAGTTGCCGGAGCAGGGAGAAAAAGGGGGTCCATTGTGAAGGACTTGTATGCAATTGCCTATATGCTTCTGTTTAATTCTCTCCCTGCTATTTTAAGGTCTGTGTGTTGTGTGAAGAAGACCTGTGTTTACCCTTAAGAGATGTGTATTGAATCGTCAGGCTAAATGATTAGATAATTGGCTCATGTTAATTATTCTGATTGCTTCATTGTGGTAATTACCTCTTCTATATGTGGGGCCAAGCTGTCTAGATAACGTATTCTGTTACAACTAGTAATTAACTTCACTGATGTCATTATCTAAAGAAATGTGTCTTCAGGGTCGTCGCCAAAGTGTCTACCTATAATCTGTATGGGAGCCCCCAGTGTGTGAAAAGGGGGTGGAGATTTCATTGTTCTTTGATTGATGATTAGCTTGTAAACTGTATATAACTAGGAGAATGCTGCCATTAAAGTGTGTCTTGTTCCAGCATTAAGCTTTGGCTCATGTGTGGATTATTCTGTGATTTTCTTTTATGGGAAGAAGGGACTGCTTGACGGGGATGATTTCTACTACCGTCACACTGATTACCATTGATGATCAAACTGATGATCCTGGAATCTGCTTGTAACTCTGCCCGCCTGTTCCTGACCTCAGCTCTGTTCCTTGCCACGCTTCTGCCTATGCTTTTGTACCTCATTGCCCACCCACTACTGACCTTGGCTACCTCTGTGCACCAATCTCCAACTTGGTTTCATTTAACTCCTAAGTGCCTTCACATTGAGTAGGCAGTGAAGGAGTTTTTCAGGCGGTATAGCAGCGCTATTTTTAGATATTTTTAGCGCTGTACCGCCTGAAAAACTCCTCAGTGTGAAAGGGGTCTTAGGCATTTGATATAGTACCCCACATATGATTCATTTACAATTTAAGATATTTTAGCATTGATAATATGGTATGTACCTAGATAAAAAACTGGTTGAAGGAGTGCATCCAGATGGTAGTATTTAATAGCATATTTAATGTCACAGAATTAACTTTAGGCTTAGCGCAGTTATCCAATATATCAATTTCAATGCTAGGAACTGTACCTCCTGAGAAGAAACAGCACTGGGGGAACCACATTGCCTCCATCATAATTGGATACAATAGCACAATGAATGATGCTACTGGGTATTCCCCGTAAAGACTAATGTTTGGAAGAGAGGCCTGACTCCCAGTTGATCTGACTTTTAAAACATCTATAGACCACCCTTCCCTTGCCTCCTATAAAGGACATGTTGAAAGACTGAGGAAGAACCTGAAACAGACTTAAAGGGTCAATAAAGGAATTTTTTTTTTAGCTAAATAGCTTCCTTTACCTTACTGCAGTACTGGTTTCATGTCCTCATTGTTCGTTTTTGCTTTGAAGTTGCTGTAATTCTGCTGTGATCTCCACACTTCCTGGTTGCCTGTTTCCTTATATCCATGGTACTGGGAGATTTTCACGGTGGTCTAAGCTGTCATTACTGTGTGTCTAAAACTCCTCAGAACCAATCAGATTCATTTTAAAAACAAAACACTGCCCTGGATTTGTTTGTTTTTGTTCTGTGAGTCTTCCCGACTCACCTCTCCCCCGGAACTTCATGTATGTACCTTTTAAAACCGAAAGTGAACTAGAGGCACATTATATGATAGATTAAATTCAATTTTTAATCATTTTTAAAAGGAATCCGTTAACTTTTATGTCTCTATACCCAATAAACAGTCATTTCAGCAAAAAAAAAAAAAATTTCCTTTAGTGACCCTTTAAGATAAGGCTGTAGAGAATGCTACTGTTAGAGAGCAAGGGAACAAAAAGAATCTCATCATTTTGAGTAAAAATGTGACATCTTCAGGAGGGTAATCGAGTGCTGCTGAGGAATTGAGAAGTGCCTGGGAAGCACAAGTTGCTGGTGACCCCAGCCTTAACTCATCTGAAAGCAGCTTCCTGGGCTGCACCGGCAGGATACAAGCCAACATCTGGTAATGGAAGATGAAGACAGCGAAGAAGAGGAGATGCCTTACTGGTTATGGCCCTTAACCCAAGAAACAAACTCTGGGACCCATGCAGTTGAAGAAGAGAGAAGGAGATCTTTAGGTTCAGGAGTGGGAATTCTGTCCCTACATGTAAGGGTTGCTGAAGTTAAGATCGATAACATTAGCCCATCCACTGAAGGGAGTGTTGAAGATCTGATCAGTTTCAATGATGAAGATCTACTACAACCTGGATTAGACTGTTCCTCTGAAGTTGAAATCCCATTATTAGATGTAGAAACTTGTGGGGGGGCCAAACTTAGACACACTCTAAATACGGAAGTTGCTGATGTTCCCTTCCCTGAGTCAGACTCTGTTGATCCCTCTTTGAAACCCCCAACTCCATTAGTGCTGGAAATCTGGACATAGACCCCCACCTCTAAACCCTCCCAAGAGACTAATTTATGATGGCCTAGGGGAAAACGCTGATGAACTAATACCCACTTTTCAAAGGCAGATTTCAATGTCAGACCCTACTACTGTTCATTGGGTAGGGGGTGACCTCTGACACCACTGGGTGGGCCACGACAATAGCCCTGGCCTATAAACAGACTGATTACAAAATAACAGAAGATCTATATGAATGGATTCAACAAAACCCTAATGTATGCAACTTGCTGTTGAAATTGAGTTAAGGTCAATGTTGTTATATTTTTTAGTGTGTTGACTTTACTACCAATTACTAATTGAAACAATACCATGCAAAGTTCACCTCTTTGGAGGACCAAAGATTTCAAGTGGGGGAAGGATGTAGGCAGGTGCTGGCATCAGGGGACAGCCTGCAACATCAGCCACAGTGAGTCTGCTGCCTCTAATGCTCAGCTTGGACACTGTATCATCACCTCCTAAATGCAGAGAGAATGATCTTGGGACATGTAGTCCGAAGAACCAAGTTTACACTGGAGTCAGACCGTTGCGGACTACAAGTTCCAGCTGGCTGGAGAGGAAAGAATGCTGGGAGAGGATATATAAAGCCTGGTCTGGGGGGGTCGTTCTCTTGGAACCATGGCCTTCAGATGGGAGCCACTCATTGTCATAGAGAGCAAGGGGGCTCTGGGACTTTAAATTAGGTGCATGATAACATGCACCTTCATCCCTAAATCAGAAATAAGAAAAGGGTTTTTGGGACTTTGAGTGAGACACAAGACACGTGGTAGGAGAAATTGTAAATTTTTTTAATTGACATATAAACAAAGCATACCTTATAAACATCTTATATATGGTTGAACATGAGTATTTTTATCTATATACAAGGCGATGGGACACAAAAAAGAAGAATTAATGTACAGTATGTACTGTACATGCACGCATCTGAATTTGCATAGTATCCCATGGAATTAACTAGTATAAAAAGCCAAATGCTTATTGAGTAATGGATACAAATTTGTTATAGGATACAAATGAATCTCAGTTAAGGTTAAGCTATCTGTTGGGAACATGATGACATTGATAGGGTCGACACGTTTCATGGCCAGTTAGATCTAATGTTTTGCCCAGATAATAAAAAAAGAAGGTAGGGACAGGGGGAAACAAGATGTGTATCTTCCTGGAATATGTATAAATTGTTCTAAACAAGCTGCGTTGCAAATCAGGATCTGGGAAGCGAGTCTATCCCGGGAGCTGAGGGAATTAACCCACGACCCATCACCAGGATTTCTTCACTCCCCCTTCACTTAAAGGACTTTGTGTACAATATTTGCCCATATTAAAGGGAACTCTTCTCAGAAATTAAATAGTAATTTGTTGAACTATAATTGTGTTTCATAGTTTGTTGGGATTGTGGCGTCAAGAGTTAAAGGGATTAGTCTGACCTAAAAGTGTCATTCTACTTCCCTTTTTTATACCTGCAGTCATAGGTCCTACCAAAATGTACTGGTTGCTACTTTTCATCTTACTGTGATTCTATATGCATTACATAGTTTATGTGTGCCGAGAGTAATGCACACGATCGTAAATTCCGACAAGAAAACCAACGGAATTTTGGCTCAAACTTGTGTTGCATACATACGGTCACACAAAATTCCGACCGTCAAGAACACAGTGACGTACAACGACGAGCCGAGAAAAATGAGGTCCAGCATTACTAATAGCTTTGGAAATTTTAGTTTCTCCATCAACTGGTTTGAAGCCCGACTTTGCCCCCATCAGTACACTCTAACCCTTGCCCACTTCACTGTATACCTTCCTCTGATCCCTCTCCCCCCAAGTTCCTCCCACCTATTGGTCATCTTCTCCCCCAACATAGCTGCATCCTCCCCATTTAGGCACAGTCTGTGTCTACTGTAGTGTCAGTAACCGACTGCAAAGTCAGCCCAATTTTCCATAAACTCAAAACCCTCCTTACACCAGTTCCTCAGCCACTTGTTTAGCTCTCTAAGCTTAAGCTGTCTCTCTAGTGTGGCTCAAGGTACAGGCAGTATTTCTGAGAATGCTACCTTGGAGGTTGCTTTCTTTAAGTTGGCTCCTAAGTCACTGAAGTAATTTTTAAAGGTACTCCATCTTCCTCTGACTTTGTCATTTGTACCAATGTGTCCTCCCTAGCCTCAACCCCAACCAGCAATCTGTCCAATTTGTCCTGTGCCAAGCCCAAAAGATGCTGGTCATTTAAGTTTTTTAACTATACCATTAAGTTTAGGCTTACTGGCTCTTTTTTATTCTAGAACAAACATTTTAATTTTGAAGAACAAAAAGCGGCGCCCTCTAAGCGTAGTATGAAATTTATTAAAAACACAAAATCGACATAAATTCTTATGAGGTTGGTACTCATAAGACTGCAGGGGATACAGGCAAATCAAAATAGAATGTCATCCGTGGCTGGCTTCCGGGGTACAGGAGCTCCGCTGATGTAGGTAACGCTATATCAACACATGCTCAACCTCACTATGGGGGGAGACACGGTGAGCGATCCAAGGGCTGGTGCAAGGTGCTGCGTCTGTGGGGATCCCTGGATACTTATCCAGCGCTGGTGGAGCAGGGAGGTGCAGAGACGCCGTGTACTGGCATGGTGGAACGCAGCCGTGGAGCGCAAGCGGCGGAGCGTCACTTCCGGGTTAGGTCACGGGGCGGTGCACGCGTTTGAGGCATGCGTGCCTCTTCATCAGGCTCTATGGGGGCCATCTTGGATGAGGGACTGAAATACAGCTCAAACGGAGCTGATTGGTTGACGCACAAAAACACGGAAGGTCAGCTCGATACAGGATTAGAACATAAACAATCAGCATATGACAAAAAGGCATATCTTTACAAATCAAGAATACATTGGCTGATGACTAACTAATAAAGGGGAATAAGGTGGATCTTAAAGAATTAATACCACACTATATAAATAGAAGTAGTGATATATAAATAATGATATATATATATATATAGTAATATTGTTCTAGCCAAGAAATTTTCTAGTGCAAGCTAATAATTACAAGACGTGATTCAGGTAGGCACATCAACTTTGGCCTGTTTGGAAGGCTTTACAAACTGAAAGTTTTATTGACAATAAAAATATAATGAACATACTGTAGTTACAAGGTTAGAAACATCAGAAAAAGTGAGACAAAGATATTTACATTTCTCTAAGGCCCCATACACACGAGAGGATTTATCCGCGAATACGGTCCAGCGGACCGTTTCCGCGGATAAATCCTCTCGAGGATTTCAGCGGATTTCCATGCGATGGAGTGTACTCACCATCGCATTGAAATCCACGCCGAAATCCTCTGGCGATGACGTGTCGCGCCGTCGCCGCGATTATGACGCGGCGACATGCGCAACGCTGTCATATAAGGAATTCCATGCATGCGTCGAATCATTACGACGCATGCGGGGGATCCCTTCGGACGGATGGATTCCGGTGAGTCTATACAGACCAGCGGATCCATCCGTTGGGATGGATTCCAGCAGATAGATTTGTTTAGCATGTCAGCAAATATTCGATCTGCTGGAATCCATCCCAGGGGAGAAATATCCGCGGAAACAGATCCGCTGGAGTGTACACACCATAGGATCTATCCGCTGAAACCCATTCGCTGGGATTTTTCAGCGGATGGATTCTATCGTGTGTATGGGGCCTTAGTTATAAGATCATTCTTTCATTCATGCTGATTTGATCAAAGGGCTCTGGTCTCACAAGTAAAAACTCCTTCATTTACATTTTTTACATCATGGATATAACTTAAAATAACCATGACAGTTCCTAGATAGGGGGATAATTAGAACGGGCTCACACAAGCTGTGTGAAGCTCGAATAGACTGGGGCACATGTAAGCAGGTCAGATCACCTATTGAGGTGAAGGCAGGCAATCCGGATAACTATACAGTTATTAAGCAGTGTGTCAACAGATGAAGTAAACGCTGCATGACCCCATGGAGAGCATCCGTAATTGTATTTGTTGTTAACATTATAACTTTTCTGAAAGATGCATGAAAGCATACTTTGCAAAATTGTGCAGGAGGACCCTTTCACAGTGGTACCATGTGCTTCTCATGTGCCGAGGGTGCAGCACAGTGTACCCGTGGTTTTCATGCATGTTAGCTACGCTTTGCCATAGACTTTTATTATGCCCTGTGGTTTTGGTGCACTTTCTGAAAGGGCACTGTGATGAACCCTTGTCCTCAAACAAAACTTGGTCTGCCATCTAGCATGTAACCCGTGGCACCCATGTAGATTTGGTTTTACCGCCACAGATTGCATGCAGGCCTGCCTCGGCTGACTCCTCCTTTTTCGATGCTACCGTCTCTTCCGCTGCCAAGATCCCTAGAACCTATTCGACATGCCGGGTGAGACTTTGCCATGCTGTGCTGCGTCTGTTGTGCCTGAACACCTTTCAGCTTTGCGTTCACAGGCAGATCAGTGGCTAACATCACTCAATTTGACAGTTGGTAAAGTGGTGTGCGACAACGGTGCTTATCTGCTGAGCGCGCTGAAACAGGGCAAAATTACACACGTGCCATGCATGGCACATGTCCTGAACTTGGTCTTGCAGCGATTCGTTGCCAAATACCCTGGGATCCAGGACGTCTTGCGGCAGGCCAGGAAAATCTTGGGCCATTTCAGAAGATCTTACACAGCCATGGCTCGCCTTGCTGACATTCAGCGGCGAAACAACCTGCCCATCAGACGTCTTATTTGTGACTGACCGACGCGATGGAACTCAACCTTGTATATGCTTGATAGGCTGCTTCAGCAGAAACGTGCAGTTAACAACTACCTGTAAGAATTCTGCGGCAGGACAGGTTCTGGGGAGCTTGTTTTTTTCACAGTGCCAGTGGCTGCTCATGCGCGACTCATGCACACTTCTGCGGCCATTTGATGAGATCACCAAACTGGTCAGTCGCAGCCAGGGCGCCATCAGTGACTTCGTACCTTATACCTTCTTTCTGGAGTGTGCATTGCGTTGTGTCATTGATCAAGCCGTCGAGGAGCAGGAGCAGGAAGAAGAGGAAGTCGCAATGCTGGATAAATTCTCAGGGGGGGCTACTCCACCTGAGACAAGTCAACAACGGGAGTCTGAAGAGGAGTCAGAGGAGGATGGTGCTGGGGCGGATGAGGAGGAGCAAGAAGAGCATGCTTTAAACCTTTCTGGGATCCCTGGTGTTGTCCGTAGATGGGGGAAAGAGAACGAGGACAACATTATCCTGGATGATGAGCAGGAGCCAGGCCACTACACCGCTTCCAGTTTAGTGCAAATGGGGGCCTTCATGCTCCAGTGTTTTAAGAGCCCCGTATAAAAAGCATAAAGGGCAAGGACCAGTACTGGGTGGCAACGTACTTAGACCACCGGTACAAACAAAAATGGTGGAAATGTTACCACCATCAAAGAGGGCTATCAGAATGCAGCCCTTCCAGGCCTTGCTTCGAGAAATGTTGCATTCTGCTTTTGCGTGCGCTGGCAGAGGAATTTCCACTCACAGAGAAACAGTTGCCGGTACCAATCCAACAGTGCCTGCAAGAAGAGGGCGGTTTGAAGATGTGTTGGTCACTAATGATATGAGATCATTCTTTCAGCCGACCCATCGACAGCTGTCCTCCGGATCCAGCATCAGGGAACACATAGACCGACAGGTGTCTGACTACTCTGACTACATCGGGTTAACGGCCGATGTGGACGCACTGAGAAGTGATGAACCCCTGGACTACTGGGTGGGCAGGCTTGACCTCTGGCCAGAGCTTGCACAATTTGCAATGGAACTGTTGGCTTGCCCCTCATCCAGTGTCCTGTCCGAAAGGACGTTCAGCGCAGCAGGGGGGGTCTTGACTGATAAGCGCACTCGCCTAGCTCACGACAGTGTCGACTACCTCACATTTCTAAAAATGAATGAGGCATGGATCTCGGAGGAATTCAAAATATGGGCAGACACAGCAATGCAAACTGGGCAATAATAATGGCAGTTGTCTCCATTAACAACCTTCCCAACCTTACCTTTTTTATTATTATTTACTGTATGTTTGAAAAAAATAGCGTCCGGGCCCCCCTCCCGGGCTTAATAACCTCTATTTTTTTTAATGTTCGGCGAAATAGCGGCCGTAATACCCCTTGATTATTAACATTTTTTTTATTTAACGTTCGGGGAAAAGAGCGGCACATACAACCCTCCCTGCCCGTGTTTGGCGATGGCAGCGGCACATACAACCCTATATTCGACCCCCCCCCGCTTATTAACTTTTTTAACATTAGGTGTTCGCTGCAGCAGCGGCACAAGCACCAAACCCCCGGCTAATATATATTTTTTAACATCCTCCACTCTTCTGCAAGGGGTGTGTATATAACTATTTTATCATCTGCAAGGGGGGCAGCTTGCATGTCGCACAGCAAACTTTCAGTCCGGTCATGAATTGGATCTCATCGGTGTGACCACCCATGCGATCCGATTCTGGTGAGGACCAAAAAAAGGGTCCTGTGCGAGTTTAGTCCGAATGTGATACCATTTCAGCCATACTAACTGTATGTCTGAAATCGCATCGCACGGACATTGCATGTGATTTGCAGTGCGGTGCTAATCACATGCGATTTTGCACCGCGCAGCAATGTGAATCGGCCCTGAGCCTAGGTTTCCACAAATCGGATGGCTAGCAATGTTAACTGTGAAGTTGGCCCATCAGAATGCAGGTTTTTTTTTTAAAGTGTATTTTGTGCGTGTACTCGAGAGAGGAGCTGGACTGCAGGAGTTGGGAGTAGGCAGGCCTCCCCCAGAGGCAATCTGCCACCTTTCTCCATGCCCCGGGTGGCAATGGCGGGTGTGTGAGGGGGTCCTCCCACACAGCCCCACACAGCCCGCCCTACCTGCTTCGCTTTGAAGCCCAACGGGGCAGAGGGACTCCCTATAAGGGAGTGAGAGCATCTAGCCCGCTCAACCGGCCCTGTTAGTCCTTTACCTCTCTTTTTTTAGAGACCGCGTGGTCAAAGTGCGTGCATGTTAACCCAATTTTGAGTGCGTGTAAGTGTGGTGGTTTTTGTGGGAGGGGGGTGGGCGTACTGAGCGCAGGCTTACCTCGCATAGCACACCCACCGGGAGCCGGGCTGAGACCACCAAACTCAATTCACATGTAGCTGAGACCGGGATCCGAACCCCTAGCTGCAGAGGTGAATGGCTTGTCAGTGCAGTGCCAATCGCGTTGAGCCACCGCAGCTCCCCCATCAGAATGCAGTTCACATGCATACATGGGGCAGAACGCTGTGACGGAAACCCCTGGGGCAGAACGCTGTGACGGAAACCCCTGGGGCAGAAATGCTGTGATGGAAACGCAAATGACAGAAGAGCCGGGGCAGAACGCTATGACAGAAACGCAGGGACAGAATGCTAAGATGCTAAGAAAAAAGCATTGGGTGGAAACGCTGAGGAAAATGTGAAATGCAGAGGCAGAAACGCAGAGGCAGAAACGTGCGACTGAAAGCTGAGGTGGAACGTGCGACTGAAATGCTGAGGTGGCGCATTACAAAATGTATGACAAAAATGCTGGGCAGAAACGTATGACACTGGGGCTGAGACAAAACGCAGACAGGATGCACAGACAACTTGCAGCATTGTATGGGAAAGTACCAGCGTGACCCATGGGATAACAGCCCCCCCCATTCTGCCAGCATGATCCCTGAAGAAATAGGAGGACAACACTTCCTGAGCTGCCAGCGTGACCCTGGGAGATGAAGGGTGGACAACCTCCCCCTTATGCTGCCAACGTGAGCCTGGGATGAGTGGACAGACAGCCTGCCCCCCCGTGCATCGGAGAAGTGGGTGGCCCCGTGGAATGAGCCTTGCAAAATAGGTGAGTGGACGTCCCCCCCTCCCTCCCCATGACAGAATCAGGAGAAATGGCGGAAGACGCCGGGAAGAACAACGGACGCCCCCCTCCCCCCCAGGAAGAGTAAGTGGATGGATGGATGCCCCCCTCGTGCACCAGCATGCTCCCGGAGAAGTAAGCAGGTGGAGGGATGCCCCTCCCCCCTTTCTACCGCTGAGCGTGAGCCTGGAACCAGATAGAGAGGAGGAGCGCCGCAAAGCTGCTCACAGCTACCTGCATGAGATTGCAACGAGCGAATGGACGGACGAGGAGGCAGCCAGGAGAAGGAAAAGAGGCATGCAGCAGTCCCCCACGATGCCCAATGTGAGTGCCGGGAGGCCGGATGCGAACCCCAACTACCTCCTCCCCATGGAGCTGGTGTGCGAATTGGGTGGTAAGCTGCTCCCCCTGATGATTAGCATGCTGATCGGGATAAGCGAGCAGGCCCCCCCCTCCAAAATGCCCGGCGTGAGCATATGGAGGGGAACCGCCACGAGACTCCAGCAGCCGACTTGCCGCTCCTCCACGAAACCGGAAGTGACGCGTCCCCTGTCAAACCTGAAATGGCGCCAACCAGAATCCAATGCCGAACCCAGCCCTGACAGGGAGGGAGTCTTAAGTACTCTTTAGACTCCTCCCACAAACTCAGGCCGGCCTGCGGCCAGCCTTCCGACAAATATGCAGGCATACATCTATTACCTGAAGCTGTGGTCTCAGACACTGACCTGCTGTGGTCACTATTTCTCCCACTTCTTCCACCTCTCTGCCCTCCATATCCTCAGGTTGGGGTGCCCTCTGTTCCCCTTCTTCATGAGGTGTGGGGTTCCTGGTGTCCTCAGATGTCCTGAGTCTTCTCTCCCCTATGAGGCCGAGTACTCACGAGCAAACATGTCCGTTCGAAATGTCCGACGGGCTGTTTCCGGCGTACAAGGCTGTTTTTTCATTTGGCCCGCTGGCTTGTACACACCAGCGGACGATATTTCCCTGCGGACCTGAACGCGTGCACGTAATCCACGTTTGACGTCACTATAAAGGGAAAGGCCAAAGTCAATGGCGACGCCCTCTGTTCCGCTTTTGCTAGTTACGGCTTTGCTCGTGTTAGTGAAGGTTTGGTTAGAGCTGATTCGCGCTTCTCGGTCTCCAGGCTTTAGCAGGTAGTATTTTCTCGTTCAGTGCGTGTGCTTGTGGGTACGTAGTTGGCATTCGGGTACAGGCGTGCAGTTCGTTCTGCTTAGCAGATTCGTACTGTGCGTTCGTATCTGTGTGTCGTGCGTTCTTTGCAGGTACCACTGGATTTGATTGTGCTTTCTGTTGGAGTGTGTTCTTGACTGACCAGCCGGCCGGTTTGAAGCCATGATGGAGCAGCAGCGTCAATTTTCGCGAGTTGGTGCTGTTTATGGGATGGCTGCTGGATATGTTCATTATTCCAGTACTTTGGCCAGAAACAGGGGGCGGAGGCGTTTCTGGACCAAGAATTGGTTGCGCCAGCGTGACCAGTTCTCACATATGCCTCTGCTTAGGGAAATCCAGGAGAATAATCCTAATGACTATAGGAATTTTCTCCGCATGACGGACCCCGTATTCAACAGTCTGCTGGATCTTCTGTCCCCCTATATCACGAGGCAGGACACTGTGATGCGCCAAGCCATCACGGCCGAGCAGAGGCTTATTGCCACGTTGCGGTACCTGGCGACTGGGAGGAGCCTGCAGGACCTCAAGTTCTCAACAGGCATCTCTCCGCAGGCGCTTGGGGTCATCATACCGGACACGTGTGCTGCCATCATTAAAGTTATGCACGAGGAGTATATGAAGGTAAGTTTCCTCATTTTAACCTCACAATGTGTCTTTAATAATGTGGCAAACTAACTTTTTATTTTATTTCCCAGATATGCTGTGTGTTTAACTAACGTTCCCTTTTCTCACTATGCATGTTGATATCAGCTTTTACATGTTCTTTTTATTTTGGCCTACCTGCATATTTTGATCTTACCCAATATTAACCTGTCCAGCATGCTATCTTCGGGCCAACCCCCACCATGCCACTATTTTTTTATTTTTTTGGTTTTCTAAAAACAGTTTAAACACCCCCCACCCCCCCTTCAAAGTGTTTTTGTCCCCATCAGAGGGCTGTGGAGTCTCTTATAAATTAATTGGCCCTATATATTTGTGCCCCGAAATTCTCCCTTCATAATTTGCAAATGCTATTTAAAAAATGTAAAGTTGCACAAGGATGCTTGTATGATTATGTTTGCAATGTTTATGTGCCAAAGTACTAAATCTCTTTTTTTGTTTGTCCCCACAGCTACCCTCCACACCACAGGAATGGCAGTCTGTGGCTTCCCAATTTGCCGAGCGGTGGGATTTTCCTAACTGCGGTGGAGCAATAGATGGGAAACACGTCCGCATTGTGCCCCCACCCCACTCGGGGTCCTACTATTATAATTACAAGGGTTATCATAGTATCGTGTTGATGGCGGTGGTGTCGGCACAGTATGAGTTTCTATATGTGGACGTGGGGAAGAACGGCCGGATGTCAGATGGGGGAGTGTTCGCACGGACTGATTTCTATGATCGTCTCCAAACTGGTGGTCTGGCATTGCCACCAGATGAAGATAATGTGGAAGGACTTCCGTTTGTGTTCCTAGCGGACGAGGCTTTTGGCCTTGGACCTCACCTAATGCGGCCTTTTCCCCAGAGGACCCTCACCTCAGAGAGGAGTGTGTTCAATTTTCGGTTGTCCAGGGCTCGGAGGGTAGTCGAGAATGCCTTTGGGATCCTCAGCAACCGGTTCCGCCTGTTCCTGACATCGATACATTTGGCGGAATATAAATTGAACACCGTTATATTTGCCTGCTGCATTTTGCACAATTTTCTACGCAGGCACTCCCAGACGTACCTAGCCTCCATGGGCTCTGAGGCAGGACTACCCTCAGAGAACATTCCTGGCCTGGACACTGGTCGCGCTGGCTTGGCCCCCCAATCTGCTCGTGAGGTACGCGACAAATATGTTGAGTACTTCATGGGTCGGGGGGCCATTGCTATGCCAGATCATATTTCTTTCTAATTCGGCCCCCAAAGAAAGGAATATTCTCACAACTAATAAATAATTAGACCATTGGACTTTATACAGTTGTTTGTCATTACTGCTTTTTCTCTATTTTTCTGTCTTCCAGGTTATCTCCAAAAATAGTGCACTTCTAGTGCCAGATTTACTTACTCAGATGTATTAACTAACCACATTTGCACATTATTCACTCATCTACTAACTGGGTATTCAGTCTAGAAATAAGAAGCCACTCTTTTTTCTGCTTTTGATGTCTCATTTTTTTTTTTTATTTTAGTCATTTTTTAACAAGAAATGTGTATTTTTAGGCAGAAAACATTTCCTGCAAATTCTTGAGACAAAATATTGGCTTTTAATTATTTATTTTTTTGTCTTTATTGACAGTGATTATCAATAATAATGATCGAAACACAATGTAAGAATAATTTCACTGAAACTATACGCAAGAATTTTTGGGCTTGTCATTTGTTTGTGTCTAATTTTTTTAACAAGATTTTAACACAACACAAAACATTTTTTTTTTTTTACAAAAATTAGTTAACTTCTTTCTTTAGGTGAGATTTATTGTTCGTTTTGTGATCTGAAAATGGAAACATTTACAAACCAAAAAAGATCAACACCAAACAAAAATTTAAAAAATGAACAGCAGTCAGTCATATGGATGGTGTGCTTTCACACTGGAACACGCCAAAATTTCTAAATGCACACATTCAGTGAAAACTCGCCAAATGTCATTGGTTAAACAGACAAATGGCCACATGTGCTATCTGACATCATGGGTGATCAATGTCTGTGTTTTGTGGGAGCAAACCCTTCCTCTCAACTACTTGAGGATCGAGGAGGGGTTTGTACCCACAAAGCACAGACAATAGATAGTCTGTGATGGCAGCTAGCACATATTGGCACACTGTGTGTGCATTTAGAAATTTTGGCGTATTATAAAGTACAAAAATTAAAAAGGGTTTTGTGGGCGGGGGATGGGCGGGGGATGGGATTCTGTGGTTCAGTCTTTGACACGGCCCATCATGTCCATGATATTTTTGTAATTTTGGTTGATGACTAGCATCCTTTGTCGCATGTTCTCCATTTCCGTGCTACACTCTGAAATGACATTTCGCACATTCTGCTCCATGACTAGCATCCTTTCCTGCATAATGTCCATTTCCGTGCTGCACTCCATTAGTTGCTGTATAATGATAGAAGCACTTGCACGTGAAAAATGTGCTACTCCATCTTGATCCCCTAAAAAGAAACAAATTGGCATTCAAAATATGTAAATAATTTCCAGCCTATCTGCATATGTTTGGCCCTATTAATATAGGGGTGACACTGACCTGATGGCCTGATAATTTCCACATCCCCAATTTCTTCATCTTCTATCACTCCTCCTTCTTCCACCACCTCCCCATCATCTTCTATCACTCCTCCTTCTTCCACCACCTCCCCATCATCTTCGACTCCTCCTTCATCCATCAATCCACCTTCTTGCAATTTGCCAAATTGTTCTTCCGCCACTTGCCCTTCATCTGATATAAATTCTAAGTCCAAAATAACTTCTTCCTCCTCTCTTCCTTCCTCCTTTCTTCCTTCCTCTTCTCCTTCCACATCCTCTTCTCCTTCTACATCCTCTTCTCCTTCCACATCCTCTTCTCCTTCCACATCCTCTTCTCCTTCCACATCCTCTTCTCCTTCCACATCCTCTTCTCCTTCCACATCCTCTTCTCCTTCCACATCCTCTTCTCCTTCCACATCCTCCTCTCTTCCTTCCCCAGCCTCCTCCTGCTCAACATGTGGAGGTGTTTGATTTTCCGGGTGTCTGGCCCTCTCTGCCTCCTCCAATTGCTGGCGTCTTCTTTCCCCTATAAGAAATAATAAAAAACAAAAGGTATACTCATCAGCACACTGATATTGGATATCATAAATCGCACACATTGCATAGACGATACATTTATGATGATTTTTGGTTGTTTATTCTTTCAGCAATCCTCCATTTTTGGCGTAGTTCTAGGCCAAGCTCTGATCCTGCCCCTTTTTTGCAAAGAAGTGACACAAATGGATGTCCCCCCAAAACATTAATTCTCGTCGACCCTCCAAATAAATATACTTTGATTTTTGAGACACAGGTGCTTTGCATTTCAAGATGTTAAAACATCAGCTTTATTTGCATTTTGGAGAATGAATCTTGTTTGCCTGTCACATTCACTCAATTTAATTTCTGTGATTTTGCTATTCAACAATGTTGGAAAACCAAGTTTGGGGCCAGTCAGCCATGTCCAGGTGTGTTGTTCCTGGAGTAACGTCACATTTTTGCTAAACAATGTCATATTACGCGTGTTTACTATTTCACAAAATTTGTTTAAGGTTGTTATTTGACATAAACACAATACAGTATCTACACGTGTTCAAAAGTAAAAGCAGGCCAAGGAGGCAGATGTGAAAAAATACATGTCAACACATTATTGCAGACATTCCCCCCCCCCTTAAATAATATGGACTTACTTTTACGCAGAATTTTGAGGATCTTCTTCATGTGATGTGGCTCCCTCAATTTTAAATCGGACCAACGCTTCCGTAGTTGCTCCTTTGACCTGGTGACACCAAACATTCTCCTCATTCTCCTTGCCACCTTGTCCATTATGTGTGACTTCCTACGGTTCGGTGTTTTGTAGGGCCCACATTCACCATCATAATCCTTCCTCCTCATGATGTAAACCAACTCCACCATTTCTTCGAACGCCATATTAGTGGCTTTATATCTTTTAGGCCTGGATCGGGACGGTCCAGCCTCTGTCCCTTCACTTGCGCCATGAGAGCTCCGTGCCCGCTCGTGTGACATCGCCATCTTTCCTTCCCACAGAGATTAGGGGCGT
The DNA here is from genome assembly GCF_905171775.1 of Rana temporaria. NCBI lineage: Eukaryota > Metazoa > Chordata > Amphibia > Anura > Ranidae > Rana > Rana temporaria. The sequence goes on along the minus strand of NC_053491.1, from coordinate 294,477,047 downwards.
GGAAACGAGGAAATGTCCCGTCAGGGGCGGAGATGAGGGCGGGGATTATTGCATATGCGGAGTGTCGCGAATGCCAACAACGTATTGACGTAGGTTACGCGGAGAATATTCGCGCGATTCCAGAACCTACACAGTTAACGCCATATTTACTTTTTCAATTGATTAGGGGCATGGCAAAGGTGACGAGGGCGGCGTTTCATACATACGCGGAGTGGATAAAAGGCGCTTGACGTGATTACGTAGGTTACGTGTTAATTCAGCGAGCGGAAGAAACGAGGATTGTGAGAGAGGCAGGTAAGAAATTTAAACATGGGATCAGCAGCGGGCTCTAAAATGTAGAGCAATGGGATGGGGGTTTGGTCTGTTGGTTGCACAGTTTTATTAAGCTATTATGTCTCTTGGATACCAGAATGTGATTTTCATACCCAAATGCTTTTGTAGACATCACAAAATAGAGAGATCAAAAATGCTGTGACTCATTAGTAATTATGTAGGGTGTATTCAGATCAGGCCAAGTATTGTTCTGTGTTGGTTGGACAGAGGTCATTAGGAAGTTTCTTTCATGTAATCAATGCTGAGGGGCAGGATATCTACACATGCAATAGTGCCTTGATGAATGCTGTCATTTGTAAGAATTGTGTATGGTTGTAGATTTATATTATTTCCTGCAATGTAACCAAAGGGGCGGCATGTTAAAAAAAAATGTTAGCTAAAACCAACCAATGGGGCAGAGCTGGCCAGCATTTTCAAAACAAGAGACACTGTGTTTGTATTTCTATATAGGTACTACTTTTTTAACAACATATTCTATCAATGTAAATGCTGAGGCTTTTTTTAATTGTGTTTTTGGTTTCTTTTCATTTTTTCTATCTAGAATAAAAAAAATAAAAAAATAAATTCACAATGGATCTCCTGCAGAGCCAAGACATTATCCAGCATTTGCTGGATAAATTTCGGGAAATGCCCATCCTGTGGGATTCAAAGCAGGACCATTACCACAATAAGGACGTACGAGCGGCAGCACTTGAACAGCTAGCAGCATACATGAGGACATGGGTGCCAGAATGCAGTGCCAACATGGTGAAGGATAAACTTGCCAACCTCAGGGGCACATATAGGAGAGCGTACAAAGCTCACCAAAAGCAGCTAAGATCTGGAGCAGCAGCAAGACCACCAAAGGAACCCAAGCTGTGGTATTACAACCAGATGTCATTTTTGCGGGATCAACTGGAAGGCAGGCCATCAATGTCGAGTCTGAATCCCAACCTTTCCTCCACGCTACCTCCCAGCGGGACTTCCCCAGATCACCACAGCCCTGCAGAGTCGGATGAAGAGGGCCTGGCTGACAGAGAGGCAGATCTGCGCCTCTACGATGATGAGGTATAGTAGTTTCATAACTATTTATGTAATAATATTAATTATTGTTTGATTCTTGACTTGATATTGGTTAATAAAATACAAGCTGGGAAGTAAAAATCTAAAATCGTGGGCAAACAAATAGGTGTCAGGGATGACAACTGCAGGGGTCAGAGGGTGAGTCTGTTTTCAAGTTTAAATTCAAGGCAAAAAATAAGATTCAAGCATGAAAATGTGAGTGAGTATATTCCTAAATATATTACAACATGTCCCTTTTTTTTACACAGGAAGAAGAGACCAGCCAGGAGGTGGCAGATCCTCTCCTCACTGACAGCCAGGCCGAAGGGGTCAGTGGCAGCCAGGAGGAGGCCGGGCCCAGTGGCGTTCAGCAGCTCCCCAGGACAACCACCACCAGCCAGGCTCCTCCACTTTATATTAGGCCACCAGGCCGTAAGAAGAAATTGGGGGCAGTGGAGGAAGCCAGCCTGAAAATGATTCAGGAGGCGAGTGCCATCATGAGGGCCCCCCTCAACCCCACTGAGGCCTACAGTGCCTCCGTGGCACATGACCTGAATCAAGGCACGGAGGAGCAGAGGCAACTGGCAAAGGGCGTGATCAACCAGGCCCTTTGGTGGATGCAGAGGGAGCTGCTGACCCCAGACACTGGGCTATGTGACCCGGCCCGGCTTGCTGAACACCATTCTCCTGCTGCCACATCATCCCCACCTGCAAGGGCCCAGGGAAGACCCGCTGGAAGGCAGCCTGGAAGGAAGGTTGCAAGGAAGAGGAGACGTTGATGCCCTGCCTTCCATTTGATCCCCCACAAATGGCATCTTGTTTGGACTACCACAGCTTGGGTTGCTTTGGTTATGTGCTGCTGCTTCAGATTTTATTTTGTGTGCTTCCTGAGGTTGGCTAGTTTATCCTTCACCATGTTTGAAATGCAAGTTTGCATGTATGTTGCTAGCTGTTCAAGTGCTGCCATTCTGTTTTTGATCCTTTTTATAATTTGCTCAAATAAAAGCCTTTTTGTTGATTTGAAAAACGTGCCTATTGTTTGTAATACTGTGGGTATTATTTTAGGCATCAAACATTACAAATAAATAAAATGATTAATCTAAAATATTCACTAACTCATGTGGGGGGGGGGGGGGTCATTTGGTGTGCCAACATGGTAGACAATTTAAACAACCTTCAACAAAATCATGTTAAATATACAAACAAAAGCTAAATCAAAACTATTTCCTATTAAAATATTCTAAATGGTGACATAACTATAAACACCTAAAGAAAGTGGGAAAGATAACCATTAAACATTAAAAGCAAAAAAATTGAAATGTGGAGGACCACTAAAAATATGATACGTCGGGCCAATAAAAGTTTGCAAAAATCTTACTACATCACAGCTAACAAATGTCACTTTTGAGTATGGAACAACTCAGTTGAAATAACATGAGCTAAATAACTGATTAGTTATAGCAAGAGAAGAATGAAGAAAACGACGGCATCAAGCATTGGTTATTGTGTGTTTTGCTTCAGTGTTCTATTGCTAGAATTAATCTTTCTATTGACGAATGTGCCATATCCCAAAGAAACGTGAGTTTTACCTGAACGAGCGCTCCCGTGGCCTCATTTAGTCTGAGCATGCGCGGGGTTTTTGTACGTTGGTTTTGTGTACTCACCACCAAACATGTACGTTCGGACAGGATTTGAGCGGACGGTTTTAAAACAAGTTTGGAAATAAATGTCTGCTGAAAAACGGCCCGGCGGGCAAATGTACGGTGAAATTCTGTACGCTCGTAACTACACACGACCAAACATGTATGCTGAAACTGGTCCGCGGGCCAGTTTCAGCAAACATGTTTGGTCGTGAGTATGGGGCCTGAGAATGAAATAAAAGGTATACTTAGCACACAGATAGTTGAGGCCAGAAATAGGAATATGAAACATTGCTTGGAAGTGTGGTACAATTGTCTGTTTTGGCAGAGTTCCAAGCTGAAGACATGATTTTTTACCTTACCGAAGCAGGAACACTTACCTTTTTGGGACAAGTTTCACACATGGAGATACCCCAAGTATCCACTGGAGCACCTGTGTGGGACACCCTAAAAAGGTTGTTCTGATGTCCCACACTAGTGCTCCTGAGTCCAGATGTGGAAACAACTGCTGAGTGTCCTCTCCTTTACACTGAATCAAGTTTGCATTTCATTCTAGTTACAAACACATCTAGACAACAATGTACTAAACTTCTTTAAATACAAATAGGCATGACCAAATGTAGTATCTGCCAAAAACATTGTATTTAGTGGGACGAGCGATGTTTACTGTGCCCACAAACCTGAAAGTTTTAATTTTAAACTGTACAACAGTAAAGAAAAGCACATGGAGCAACATGCAATAATAATGATAATAATAATAATAGGAACACAGGACAAGAACTTACTTTTTACAAGGATTTTCGGGATCCTTACGTACCGATCGTGCTCCCTCAATTTCAGTGTTTCCTCAATTGCTCCTTGGATCGATGTACCCTAAAATTCCTGTGAAGACTTCTCACAACTTTACTCATGATCTTGGCCTTTCTCAGATTTGGGTTTTGGTACGGCCCATACTTCCCATCATAGTCGGTCCTCTTCAAGATGTCCACCATCTCCGCCATCTTTACAAAGGACATATTTGAGGCCTTCAGTGGCGGACTGACAACTCATTGGGCCCCCGGGCAATAGGAGATTATGGGGCCCCCGGGCAATAGGAGATTATGGGGCCCCCAGGGAAAATGAGATTATGGGGCCCCCAGGCAATAGATTATGAGGCCACAGTATACACACACAGAATATACATACACACACTGAAAAGGTACTGGAGAGGCGGGGCAGGTATAATCTTGGGATTTTTAGACCAAAAGAATGTCGGTAAGGGACATTTCAGGGACAGATGTAAAAAAAAACACAGATTTTTACATACTGTCCCTGGTTTTACTGAGGCTGGCAACCCTGATGGGGCCCCCTAGTGGCATGGGGCCCTTGGGCAGTGCCCAAATGGTCAGTCCGCCCCTGGAGGCCTTATATCTCCGCCTGGGTTGGGACATGTCTGTCTCTGGGCTTTCCTCCTCATTAGTGCTATTATCACACACCTGCTGGGTCTCCGCCATGTTCCTCTCCCACTGCGATGAAAGAGAAGGGGCTAGACTAGAAAGAACGTCAGGGGCTAGCGACGTGTGCAGAGTATCAGGCATTCGCAGTGTATATAAAGCTAACACGCATGTGTCGTACCTATGTTCTGTGTGCGGAGGAAGGAGGAACGGAAGCGCCGTACGTTCTAACGAAGGTAAAATGTAAACTTGGGGCATCAGTGGCCTATACTGCTTCTAGATTGAGGCCTATATTGGGATAATATTAGGAGTGTTTTTGTCTTGTGTTTTGTCTTGCAGCTAATATGAATCCATTTAAGGAGCCAGAATTCATGGCCAGGTTCATAGACTGGTACAGGGAGCTTAACAATTTATGGAAGGTTAAAAAAACAATATATTATAATAAACCAGCTAGGAAGGCAATGGTGGGGAAACTGCTGGAATTTCTTAAGACGTGGGTCCCCAGCGCAGACATCGCATTTGTGGAAAAGAAAATTGGTACCTTGAGGAGCATGTATAAAAAGATACAGAAATCCCTCAAATCAGGAGCAGCAGCAGAAGATGTGTATGTACCCAGTCTGTGGTACTACAACAGATTGCGGTTTCTGGATGACCACCCTCCACCCTTCCCTCCAACCCAGCTGAGGCTTCCGAGGACCAACCTGGGCCTTCATTCCTGGAAGAACTGGAGAAGCCCAGCTGGAGCCAGGCATAGTATTTTTTACCATATTTATTGTCCTAAAATGATTGTTAACTAGATGTTATTATTGAAAACAAATTAATTATTTAAGAAAAAGTGTTTGACATATCAATATACAGTAGTGGCCAAAAATTATAGGGACAAGAATGAAAAATGCTGGTGTCAAAATGATAGTCTTTTCTATTTATTAACATTCAATTTGCAACAATCGTGAGCTGAAAATTGTGTGTGATTGATGAACCAGAAACTAAAACCATATCCTTTTTTATACACAGGAAGACCTCAGCCAGGAGGAGGGTCTGGAAAGTGGCAGCCAGAAGGTGGCAGGGGGACTCATCAGCCAGGAGGTGGGCGGGCCCAGTGCCAGCCAGGAGGTGGCCAGGCCCAGTGTCAGCCAGGAGGTGGCCAGGCCTAGTGTCAGCCAGGAGGTGGTCGGGCCCAGTGGCCACATCCAATCCCAGGTGCCTGCTCTCCCCCTTACAACAAAAAGGACAAAAAAGGGGAGGGACTTGGATAAGGTAGCACTGGGCCTCATTAGGGAGGCTGGTGAGGCCCTCAGAACCCCCCACCCCCAACGCTGAAGAGGCCCTTTGGCTGCTATATAGCTAGTAGATTGCAGAAAATGGTGTAGGGCCAAAGCCTCATCTGTGAGGGAATTTATTTTTCAGGCCCTTCATAAGGGGTTGAGAGGCCAACTGACTGACAACATGCACATATGTGCGCTCGACCATCCTCCTCTCCCTCCACCTCCTCCTCCTCCTCCTGCCACAAGTCCACCACTATAGCCACACCCTCCAAGGAAGCGTGCAGTGAAGGCTGCAGGGAACACTATAGGCAAGGCTGCAGGGAAGGCTCCAGGGAAGGCTGCAAGGAAGACAAGAAAGTGATGACCTGGCTTCAGTCTGGTCAGACAGAAGTCGCAGGATGTGGTAGTACCACAGCCTGGGGACATACAGTATATGTCATCTGTGAGAAAAGGTCTATTGCGCTACTGCGAGTGTTGGAGCGGAAAATGCGTGAAAAAGGGTTGACGTTACTGAGGCTGCTTAATCTAAAGGTGCACAAATACCATAAATAGAATATGAAAAAAAAGTGATCAGCGCTCCAGTGTAGAAAAAAAAACAAAAAACAAAATCTATACATAAATGCCAAAAGCCTAGTGTTAAGTGAGCCGTGCGGTCATCTGATGCGCTGTAGCAGCAAACAACACCCAAAACGTGATGCTATCAGATGGGCTGGGGAAGCCAAACCATAAAGTGAGGATTACCTCTTAGAAGAGGAATGTGAAAACCAATGAAAAAAGTGAAGAAAAGGAAAAATGGGGGGATGGACAATCAATATTGCATAAGAAATAGCACAGATTACTAAGGTCTATGAATGCATAGGTGGGAATAGATGGGGTGTGGATCTTCTAGGTCAGGTGCATAAATACAACAGCAGTCTCACATTGCCCTTACCTTCATCCAGTGGTAAATTCGCATAAAGGGCAAGTGCTGTCCTCTCCTGATGTGGGCTCAGCATCACCGATCCTCGTCTCGGACGGACTCCACTGATATTCCAAAAGGGTGGATGATCCTCGGATGTGCTGTCCTCCGGTCCGTGTGTGTTAACAAATAGGGCCCAGTGTAAAAGGAATGATGCCAGAGATGGTGAAGCACGTTGAGATAAACAAATCTTTTTTATTTCTTAAAATGCGGTACAGTTTTGAATAACCCGCTCAGCAAGGACGCGGCGTATAGCTTGCCAGTTACAGTCTGCTGGCCTCTGGTTAGCTGCCTGTATCACGTGGTGCTTTGTCCTACGGCGTTACGTCACGGTCTCGTGACTTCTTCAGGGATCTGGATTGGTGGTTTAATCCGACCTTTTAATACAGGGGACCGGAAGTAAACACAGCGCCATTTTCTCGGAGTCCTAGTCTGTGGACATTTAATGCGCGCTGGACAGAGCCAAATATAGATGGTGTATTGGGACGAATTGTACATGCAGTATAACCTGCACTGTCACACCTGGACTCATCCTATAGTAGCAGTACAGTGGTGTGATATACAAAATGCCTCAATTACAAAACGGCTAATAGAGTACTCAAATTTAAAAATGGAAACTTTATTATTTATTATGGTGGTCGTACGTTGGACCAATCAGACTGAGAGCCAGTCTGATAAATTAGGGCATGATATTCCCACATGGAAGTAAACAATAGGATTAAAAAATGAAAAATAAAAATATATATATTAAAAATATATATATTAAAAATCAATGGGTATCTATAGAGAATTTATAAAATGATCAATGGCCATACTTACTAGTCTAACTAGTGCACCACCTAGTGGTGGGAATGATCAATATGATTATTATAATGCAGGAAAATCAATAAAGAAAGGAAGAAAACCGACTTAGCCCAACAATTGGTGATGTCGCATCTGACCAGAGGGCTGCAGATACCCATTAACATTATTAAATATACATAGCAATATAATACACGGGATGTCTATATATAATAAATGACCAAAAGTAAAAAAGAGAAAAAGACATCCCTAGAAGGTCAATATGTCGGACAGTGCTTCTTGATTGATAAAAGAGGTGTCTAGATGTCCTTAAAATCAGAATATGAAATATCAAAAGTCAAGAATATAGTAAATTAAAAATTATTCAAGAAACAGTTAAGGTCAAAGTCCACGTTCAGGCCTGTGGGGGTTAATGTGTTTAATGTATGTATCCATCGAGATTCGATTTGACTAATAACCCTCACTACGTGGCTGCCTCGCCAGGATGCTTTGTATTTCTCAATCCCCCAGAATTGTAGTGTATTCGGGTCTTTATTGTGAAATTGTGCAAAGTGTCACGATACATTATGGTTTGGATTCTCTTTTCTTATATTCCGTACATGTTCCTCTATTCTATCCTTCAATGCTCTTTTTGTTCTCCCTACATACTGTAGGTTACAGTCACATTGAAGGACATAGATAACACCTTTTGTGTGACACCCTATGAAGTCCTTAATTTGATGAGTATGGCCTGTGTTTGTGCCTAGGAACTGGGTTCTCTTCCCTTGGAACAGCCTAGCATGCCTGCATGCATAGCAGTTCCTGCAGGGAAAGAAGCCCTTACCATCAAAAAAGGAAAAGCTAGGTTTAGGAGGGGGTGCAATAACTGACTTCACCAGTTTGTCTCTGAGAGTGGGGGCTCTTTTGTATATAATTCTCGGCTTAGTCTGCAGTATCCGTTTTAGATCTTTGTCGCTCAGGAGGACATACCAGTGTCGTTGGATTAATTTGTTGAGGTCCCTATGTTGTGTATTGTAGTCTAATACCAGACAAGGTGCTGTTTCTTGAATTACAGTTGTTTTGGTCTTGTTCTCCAACATTGGTTTTCTCTCCGTATTTTGAACATGGATGATTTGTTCATTTATCCACGATCTGTCATACCCTTTTTCCTCAAACCTCTATCCGATAAAATTCGCTTGTTCTTTGAAGTCCTCCTCCTTCGTGCAGTTTCTTTTTATCCTGATCAGCTGGCCTTTAGGGATATTATATAGCCATGGCTTGAAGTGACAGCTGTCTACGGATAGATAACTGTTAGTATCTACTGCCTTGAAGTGGGTCTTTATGATTATTCTTGGGAAGAACAAGCATCTAATCGGGAATACATTAGAGTACAACATGAACAACACAACCAGGGCAATTATGTGCCCCATACCCCGAAAAAACAATGGAAGAAACCTAATAAGAAGCAATATAAAAAACCCTACAATAATGGTCAACAGAATAACACTTATATCAATGACAGAAACCCGAGGGACAATAGAGAACCCCCGCCTCCAAGTTACGATCAGTATGGAGGATACAACAGAGGACCGAGTCAGAATAATGACAATTACGGGAACCACTCTAGGGGACCCCCACAAGTAGTTGAGTACTATGGAGGACAACATCGGACCCCAATAGTAGTCCACAACAGATACGAACCATTGAGACACTATCAAGAACACTATCAGGAAGATCCGCGATACTACTATGACCACCCACAATATTTATTACCACGTCCTTTTTTAGACAGGGAGATGAAGGACATCTCTCCTCGAAGACACCCACAAGAGTCCCAACGCTCCCCCAGGAAACGGACACAGGAAACAGGCCCAAGATCAAGTCCAGAACCAAAAGGGGAAACAGAGCTGGAAAGGGAAAACAAAAGAAAAAGATCAGACGAGGAGAGAACGTGGTAAACCTGAGTTCCATTCCACTGACTCATGAAGAACTAGCAGTACTTGACAGGGGACTTAAGCATGCTCCTGTCAAAAACTTGAACAAGTTTGACACCTATCACAAAAAATAAGGTAGGAAAAGGTAAGGAAAAGGAAGATGGGGAGGTTATAGAAAAGGAAGAAGTCAGCCAGTCTGGCTTAAAGGGATTACTGTTAGCAACACTATAGTGATCAATTGGTAGAGGCAGTGATACGTTTAAATTTAATTTATTGGTATCAAAGATATTTATAAAAAGGCATTAAATAGTACAAGTTATATGAAAAAATATGGCGGTGGCCAAAAAATTATGTGGCTACCTTAAGTGAAAAATATACAAAAGCTTACACAAAGTAGAGACAGGACACAGACAAACATTTAACAATTAACGTGATCCGGACACGTTGTGTTCAGACCGATCATGTGTTGACACTCTATGGGGAAAAATAATTAATTTAGATGCAAGAGTCTATATTAGAGAGGGTACGGACAAAAATAATCCGTACACTGTTTGCATCAGATCAATAGAGTGTCATTTATAATGAAAGGGCTGAGCACTGGCTTGGTGGGGGACAGGAGGTGGAGGGGATGGACAATCCAGGATGGATGTATGGTGGGCCATGCATGAATTGTTGGTCGACTTAAGCACTTGATGGTTGGTAATCCTGAGTTAGTTCAATAATCAAATTAAAGATTATGAGAGTTAAAGTAGATATATGACTTAATATTAGTCTCTTGTCAAGTGACATTCAGGAGAACATTGAAGGCTTGCTTTGGTATTTGTGAGTATATCACTGGTACTGTGGAACAACTAGTGACTGAGCAGAAGTTATTATGTACACCAACAAAAATACCGGGAGCAGTTATGAATGACGGGCTATCCTACCAACTTTAGTTCAATGAACGAAACGCACGTCCCAAAATAGCAGCTGGTATGAATAGTATTATATAACTGTCCATCCCTGGAATGGGAGGTCAATACTTTACCAGACCATTATAGGTGGGATACGTGGAGCGGATCCGTCTGTGTGGTACAGCTGTTGTGTAGACATACTGTGGTCCGTGGGGTACAGAGGTCCGTTGATTTGTTGGGAGGTATGTATAGCCCTGTCCGCTTGGTGTCTTATCTCTGCTGCAGCCGGCTCCCGTTCACAAATGTCGCCAGTGTGGCGGTCAGCGCGGTCAGCGCGATTCATCCGTGACGGGTGTCTCTGAGCCTCCGTCCTCCGAGACCAAGCTTCCGGGGTCACGTGATCACGTTACTGGGTGACGTCAATGCGTTTCGCCAGGCGCATTGGCGTAGCTTCGTCTTGGACGTACTGGGCGTAGGCAGCAATGCATTGCTTTATACAGAGGGCTGTTAACGCCCATCACCAATCGGGAAATTAAAGTGTAATTGTCCTGTTGCGGGTGTGATAAAGAACATGTATTCTTCTTAGAAGACAATTTGTGGGGATTTCAAATAACTCGTTTTTAGAAGATTGTATGGTAAGCCAGATGGACGGTCAGGTCTATTTCAAGCTGACCGGACGAATATTGTGCCCGGAATGCAAAGAGCAACTCATTAATTTACTTGAATAGGAGGGCAGTCTTCCATATGGAAACATACGTTTCTAAATCAATCCACTTAACTATATTTGTCATCCACTGGGTGGTACGGAAAGGAGACAAAGGGAAGGGAAGGGTACACATCAGGATAGACAAGGGAAGTTGAAAAGAAAATTAATAATAAAAATAAATATAAAAATAAAAATAAAAAAAGGGGGACGACCAGTGGGTGGGAAAATATATATGACTGGTTGTGATAGGTATTTTACAATGAACCCAAATTAGCTAGATCCTATGTCATTGGGGTGCTTATAGTTGGGTTGACATGTAAAAAGGGGTGTGGAGATCAGGAGTTGATTATGTATTGGTAATCAGAGAGGGAAAAATGAGTATAGGGGAGTATATTTCATGATAGTTATAGTCTGGATCAGATATCATCGGTCATGGAGGACTACTGGTGAGTGGGGGTAGGGCTCGTGGATCAGGGGTCCAAAAAGACCTGCAGGTTGAGTTCTGTATTTAGGCCCACGGGTACCAAGGATTTTAGATGATATACCCACCATTTCTCTTTTTGCAGTAAGATCCTGTCGAAATCGCCACAACGGTTTGGAAGTTTAAGGGCATATATACCTTTGACCGTCAAGCCATCCGAGCATCTGTTATGGCACTGTGCAAAGTGCCTGGCGAGAGGTTTCTCAGGTTCTTTTATTTTCTCATTTATTTCTCTCAGATGTTCGCCCAGTCGTACTCGCAAGGCTCGTTTAGTTTTTCCCACATAGATTTTGGGGCACGGGCATGTAATGAGATAAATCACTCTGGTTGTGGAGCAGTTTATTAAGCTCCTAATTTCATAGGATCCTTCACCATGAGCATCAGAGAAACTTGAGGTTCTTTCTACATAAGGACATACTTGGCATCTATTACAGGGAAACATGCCAAGTGTCCTAGGGTAATTAGATAGCCAAGTAGTTTCCGATTCTTTAGTAAATTCTGAGCGTATCAAGATGTCCCCGATGCTCTTGGCCCTGCGGGCAACTAGTTTTGGCGATTCACCGACAATGTCTGTCAGGACAGAAGCATTACGCAAAATGCCCCAGTGTTTTTCTAGTACATTGCGGACATTGTCCCATTGGGACCCATAGGTGGTGATGATTCTGATGGGCTCTACCGTCTCTTGTGAGAGTTTATCAACAGTTCTTTTCTTTGTAAGGAGGTCTAGACGGTCACGTATCACCGCCCTTTTTCTAGCTTTTTTGATTTGTCCGTGGGTGTATCCACGTTCACAAAAGCGGGAGTATAACTCTTGGCTTTCACGTCTGTAATCTTCAGGATTGGAGCAGTTTCTCTTGATACGGAGAAACTGGCCCACCGGGATCCCATTTTTGAGCCAATTGGGATGATGACTGGTCGCATACAGCAAGTTGTTCGCTGCAGTATCTTTACGATATGTACATGTATGCAGTTTTTTGTTTTTTAAAGTTATTTGTAGATCCAAAAAGGATAGACTCTCAGCATCATAGGTATATGTTAAATGAATATTGCGTTTATTGGTGTTTAGTTCCTGCAAAAATAATTTCAAGAGTTCGGGGGGTCCCTGCCAGATCATCAAGACGTCGTCGATGTACCGCCACCACGTACATACGTGGCGGCGGTACATCGCAGACATGTATACCTCTTTCTCTTCCCAGAGGCCCAGATGGAGGCAGGCATAGGCTGGTGCCCAGGCCGCTCCCATTGAGGTCCCCCTTATTTGGTGGTAGTAGGAGTTTAAGAATTGGAAATAGTTGTTATGCAATGCGAAGTGAAGTAACTCCACAATGAACTCGTTTTGGGGTCCTGAGGCCGGATATGTAGATTCGAGGAAGGTTTCAACTGCCTCGATACAGACCTCATGTGGGATGGAGGTATACAGGGACTCTACATCAATTCCCACTAGCAAGATGTCACCCGTCTCCTGTAGTACGTCGAGGTCATTCAGTTTGGCCAGGACGTGCTGTGTGTCTTGGACGAATGACTTTAAGTCGGTGACCAGTTCCTTGAGGAGTAGGTCCAGGTATTTTCCCACTCTCTCAAGGGGTCCATAGCAGGCAGACACAATTGGTCTGCCTGGGGGGTCACTCAGACTTTTGTGGACTTTTGGTATGATGTAAAACGTGGGTGTGTTGTAATCTGTCACCACCAGATAATTGTGTTCTTTTCATAGTGAGGAGCCCCTCGTCTCTAGCGAGCTTCAGTTTATGGTTCAAAGTGTCAACGACCCTAGGTAGGGGGTTGGAATCTAATTTTTTGTAGGTTGAGGCGTCATTTAGTAGGCGTTTAGCCTCACGCTCATATTGGTCCTGTTTTAAGAGGACACCGTTGCCCCCCTTGTCGCTGTTCTTTATTATTATGTTGTTATTATTTTGCAGTTCTTTTAGGGCCATACGTTCATTGCTTGAGAGGTTATCTTTGGTTTTATGCGTCCAGTCAATTTTTTCAAGGTCATTTTGGACCATATCCAAAAACAGGTGTAACCACCGTTTTTTTGAGATGGGGGGCATTTTAAGGGATTTTATTTTGAGATTAGCCCGTCGTACTGTGACAAGTGGTTCAGTAGTTGAGGTCAAATTCTCTTCTAAAAGAGAACTCAGGATGTCCAGTATTCGTTGGTCCTCTAAACTTGTTGGTTCAGTTGTCCTGACCATCTGGTCAGTTTTAGAGTATAGTGACCGAAAGAATACTTTTCGTAGAAAGAGAGCAATGTCCTTAAAGACGGTAAATTCGTCCATATTCGACACCGGCGAGAAAGACATGCCCTTCTGAAGTAGACTCAAGTGATCAATGGTCAGATTGAGATCTGTGAAGTTGATAACTTTGAGGTCATCGACATTTTTCACTGTAAGTTGGGAGGAGTCAAGAGTTAATTTTTCTTTTGACTCCTATTGTGGGTACGTTCCTGTGCTGTTTTTTGGGGTCGTAATTTTCTGGGAACTGATTTTGGGGAGAGGTTTGTCTCCTGTACCCCTCCCTCCTGACCTAAAAAAATTACCGATTTTATAGGGTCGTCTTCAGGGTCACCGTGTGACTTATTACGGCGTTGCCTGGATTGGGATCGTGTAGTTCGTCCCCGTGACTTACTCCTACCACGAGGGATAGTGAGATCAAATATTTCGTTTTTTTCAAAGTCTGTTGCGTTTGTACTTCCCCTGTTTGGTAATTTTCAAATTCAGTTGGGCTTTATCGATATCCTTTTTTAATTGAGTGTTTTGTTTTTCAAACTCCTCCTGGTCCTTTAGTGCCTCAAGGCCTTGGGCACTGGCCGTAATGTCCTGTTGTATTGTCTCTAACTGTAGTTTTTCCTCCTCAACTATTAGTCCCATTATTTTGAGACCATGCTCAATGCAGAGTTCCTTCCATTTTGGGAGAAATGTCTCCGTATGTAGGTGTTCTGCAGGGATTACTCTCTCTCTTAGACCTCTCGGGATTATACGTTGTGAAATATATGTTTCAAGAGATGTTACATCCCACTTCCGATTTAAGTGTTTAAGTAATAACTTTTTATGGTCCTTGAATTTGTTTTTTATTTCCTCGTTTTGATCAAGGGTTTGTGGGGTATCACTATTGAATGCTGTTTGGATCTCCTGATCTATCTCATCACCTAGCACAAAGGCCATACCCAGTCAGGGAGAAGAAGATGGAAATAATTTAGTGATTAATGCCTATATTTAGAGTTTGTGGATTTGCTAGAAAAGACCATAGGGGTCCAAAGTCATGATATGCATAAAAGGGTGGGGGAAATTTCGGGGAAGGGGATGAATGCAAATTATCCACTGCTATTTATAGAGGATAGTATATATTCCCTATACTGATCAAACACCCAAGTGGGTCGTGTGGCTGTAATCAAAACTGTTATCACAAAAAATAAGGTAGGAAAAGGTAAGGGAAAGGAAGATGGGGAGGTTATAGAAAAGGAAGAAGTCAGCCAGTCTGGCTTAAAGGGATTACTGTTAGCAACACTATAGTGATCAATTGGTAGAGGCAGTGATACGTTTAAATTTAATTTATTGGTATCAAAGATATTTATAAAAAGGCATTAAATAGTACAAGTTATATGAAAAAATATGGCGGTGGCTAAAAAATTATGTGGCTACCTTAAGTGAAAAATATACAAAAGCTTACACAAAGTAGAGACAGGACACAGACAAACATTTAACAATCAACGTGATCCGGACACGTTGTGTTCAGACCGATCATGTGTTGACACTCTATGGGGAAAAATAATTAATTTAGATGCAAGGGTCTATATTAGAGAGGGTACGGACAAAAATAATCCGTACACTGTTTGCATCAGATCAATAGAGTGTCATTTATAATGAAAGGGCTGAGCAGTGGCTTGGTGGGGGACAGGAGGTGGAGGGGATGGACAATCCAGGATGGATGTATGGTGGGCCATGCATGAATTGTTGGTCGACTTAAGCACTTGATGGTTGTTAATCCTGAGTTAGTTCAATAATCAAATTAAAGATTCTGAGAGTTAAAGTAGATATATGACTTAATATTAGTCTCTTGTCAAGTGACATTCAGGAGAACATTGAAGGCTTGCTTTGGTACTTGTGAGTATATCACTGGTACTGTGGAACAACTAGTGACTGAGCAGAAGTTATTATGTACAACAACAAAAATACCGGGAGCAGTTATGAATGACGGGCTATCCTACCAACTTTAGTTCAATGAACGAAACGCACGTCCCAAAATAGCAGCTGGTATGAATAGTATTATATAACTGTCCATCCCTGGAATGGGAGGTCAATACTTTACCAGACCATTATAGGTGGGATACGTGGAGCGGATCCGTCTGTGTGGTACAGCTGTTGTGTAGACATACTGTGGTCCGTGGGGTACAGAGGTTCGTTGATTTGTTGGGAGGTATGTATAGCCCTGTCCGCTTGGTGTCTTATCTCTGCTGCAGCCGGCTCCCGTTCACAAATGTCACCAGTGTGGCGGTCAGCGCGATTCATCCGTGACGGGTGTCTCCGAGCCTCCGTCCTCCGAGACCAAGCTTCCGGGGTCACGTGATCACGTTACTGGGTGACATCAACGCGTTTCGCCAGGCGCATTGGCGTAGCTTCGTCTTGGACGTACTGGGCGTAGGCAGCAATGCATTGCTTTATACAGAGGGCTGTCAACGCCCATCACCAATCGGGAAATGAAAGTGTTATTGTCCTGTTGCGGGTGTGATAAAGAACATGTATTCTTCTTAGAAGACAATTTGTGGGGATTTCAAATAACTCGTTTTTAGAAGATTGTATGGTAAGCCAGATGGACGGTCAGGTCTATTTCAAGCTGACCGGACGAATATTGTGCCCGGAATGCAAAGAGCAACTCATTAATTTACTTGAATAGGAGGGCAGTCTTCCATATGGAAACATACGTTTCTAAATCAATCCACTTAACTATATTTGTCATCCACTGGGTGGTACGGAAAGGAGACACAGGGAAGGGAAGGGTACACATCAGGATAGACAAGGGAAGTTGAAAAGAAAAATAATAATAAAAATAAATATAAAAATAAAAATAAAAAAAGGGGGACGACCAGTGGGTGGGAAAATATACACCTATATTGGAATCCGAAAATATATAAGGAAGCTAAATATGAAAAAGTACTTCCTTAATGACAGATTCCAATCAACTCAACCCAAAGCTACTACGCACCACAGCACTTTACGCAATAACTCGACATTTAACCCTCAAGTCTCTGATAATCACAACATTGAGGTTTTAAAAAGACTGGTATTGGAAGACTTGGATTCCCTGAAAGTGAAAAAGAGCTTTGACCCTATACACATAAAAAAAGGGATCCAACTACTTACAGCAAGAAATTACATTGTTATCCGCCCTGCGGATAAGGGCGGAGCCATAGTCATCCAGTCAAAGGAACAGTACTTGGGAGAAATAAATAGACAGTTGTCAGACACCAACACTTATGTCAAACTCTCAGGAAACCCTACGAATAAATACAAAAAGGAACTAAAATTAGTAGTGGCCCTAGGGATCAAAAAAGATATCCTAAATAAAAGCCCAATACCTCATACCAGAATGTTGTAGAATCCCAGTGATATATACTGTTCCGAAAATTCACAAGACCATGGATAATCCACCGGGACGGCCTATAGTCAACGGCATCGAGTCACTGACCTCACGAATGGGACAGTACATTGATTACTTCATCCAGCCAGCCGTCCAAAATACCAAAGCGTACCTTAAGGACACTAAGCATGTCCTACAACTTATGGAATCAACCCCAGCACTAGAAGGACGAACATTATTAGCCACGGCTGATGTCACATCACTATATACGATAGTAGGCCACCACGACACCTGCCATGCGACAAAGTGGCTCCTACGTAATCACAGTGATGTTATTTGCGGAAATTTTTGATAAAATGCCTTGACTTCTGCTTAAAATATAATTATTTCTGGCACGACCAAGCCTACTATAAGCAAGCCATAGGCATCGCCATGGGGGCTAAATTTGCGCCTAGCATTGCCAACGCCTTTATGGCCCAGTGGGAAGAGTCGGCGGTCTATGACAACATGCCAGCAGAACTCACACTATACAAAAGATACATAGACGATGTGATCATTGTATGGAATGGCAGTAGACACAGTCTAGAAAACTATCTGAATAAGCTAAACAACAACGATAAAAATATCACACTAGTCTGGAAGATTGATAACAAATCAGTGGATTTCCTGGATCTTAACATCCATTTGGAAGAAAACAGAATAATCACAAAGACCCACTTCAAGGCAGTAGATACTAACAGTTATCTATCCGTAGACAGCTGTCATTTCAAGCCATGGCTATATAATATCCCTAAAGGCCAGCTGATCAGGATAAAAATAAACTGCACGAAGGAGGAGGACTTCAAAGAACAAGCAAATTTTATCGGGAGGAGGTTTGAGGAAAAAGGGTATGACAGATCGTGGATAAATGAACAAATCATCCATGTTCAAAATATGGAGAGAAAACCAATGTTGGAGAACAAGACCAAAACAACTGTAATTCAAGAAACAGCACCTTGTCTGGTATTAGACTACAATACACAACATAGGGACCTCAACAAATTAATCCAACGACACTGGTATGTCCTCCTGAGCGACAAAGATCTAAAACGGATACTGCAGACTAAGCCGAGAATTATATACAAAAGAGCCCCCACTCTCAGAGACAAACTGGTGAAGTCAGTTATTGCACCCCCTCCTAAACCTAGCTTTTCCTTTTTTGATGGTAAGGGCTTCTTTCCCTGCAGGAACTGCTATGCATGCAGGCATGCTAGGCTGTTCCAAGGGAAGAGAACCCAGTTCCTAGGCACAAACACAGGCCATACTCATCAAATTAAGGACTTCATAGGGTGTCACACAAAAGGTGTTATCTATGTCCTTCAATGTGACTGTAACCTACAGTATGTAGGGAGAACAAAAAGAGCATTGAAGGATAGAATAGAGGAACATGTACGGAATATAAGAAAAGAGAATCCAAACCATAATGTATCGTGACACTTTGCACAATTTCACAATAAAGACCCGAATACACTACAATTCTGGGGGATTGAGAAATACAAAGCATCCTGGCGAGGCAGCCACGTAGTGAGGGTTATTAGTCAAATCGAATCTCGATGGATACATACATTAAACACATTAACCCCCACAGGCCTGAACGTGGACTTTGACCTTAACTGTTTCTTGAATAATTTTTAATTTACTATATTCTTGACTTTTAATATTTCATATTCTGATTTTAAGGACATCTAGACACCTCTTTTATCAATCAAGAAGCACTGTCCGACATATTGACCTTCTAGGGATGTCTTTTTCTCTTTTTTACTTTTGGTCATTTATTATATATAGACATCCCGTGTATTATATTGCTATGTATATTTAATAATGTTAATGGGTATCTGCAGCCCTCTGGTCAGATGCGACATCACCAATTGTTGGGCTAAGTCGGTTTTCTTCCTTTCTTTATTGATTTTCCTGCATTATAATAATCATATTGATCATTCCCACCACTAGGTGGTGCACTAGTTAGACTAGTAAGTATGGCCATTGATCATTTTATAAATTCTCTATAGATACCCATTGATTTTTAATATATATATTTTTAATATATATATTTTTATTTTTAATTTTTTAATCCTATTGTTTACTTCCATGTGGGAATATCATGCCCTAATTTATCAGACTGGCTCTCAGTCTGATTGGTCCAACGTACGACCACCATAATAAATAATAAAGTTTCCATTTTTAAATTTGAGTACTCTATTAGCCGTTTTGTAATTGAGGCATTTTGTATATCACACCACTGTACTGCTACTATAGGATGAGTCCAGGTGTGACAGTGCAGGTTATACTGCATGTACAATTCGTCCCAATACACCATCTATATTTGGCTCTGTCCAGCGCGCATTAAATGTCCACAGACTAGGACTCCGAGAAAATGGCGCTGTGTTTACTTCCGGTCCCCTGTATTAAAAGGTCGGATTAAACCACCAATCCAGATCCCTGAAGAAGTCACAAGACCGTGACGTAACGCCATAGGACAAAGCACCACGTGATACAGGCAGCTAACCAGAGGCCAGCAGACTGTAACCGGCAAGCTATATGCCGCGTCCTTGCTGAGCGAGTTATTCAAAACGGTACCGCATTTTAAGAAATAAAAAAGATTTGTTTATCTCAACGTGCTTCACCATATCTGGCATCATTCCTTTTACACTGGGCCCTATTTGTTAACACACACGGACCGGAGGACAGCACATCCGAGGATCATCCACCCTTTTGGAATGTCAGTGGAGTCCGTCCGAGACGAGGATCGGTGACGCTGAGCCCACAGCAGGAGAGGACAGCACTTGCCCTTTATGCGAATTTACCACTGGATGAAGGTAAGGGAAATGTGAGACTGCTGTTGGATTTATGCACCTGACCTAGAAGATCCACACCCCATCTATTCCCACCTATGCATTCATAGACTTTAGTAATCTGTGCTATTTCTTATGCAATATTGATTGTCCATCCCCCCATTTTTCCTTTTCTTCACTTTTTTCATTGGTTTTCACATTCCTCTTCTAAGAGGTAATCCTCACTTTATGGTTTGGCTTCCCCAGCCCATCTGATAGCATCACGTTTTGGGTGTTGTTTGCTGCTACAGCGCATCAGATGACCGCACGGCTCACTTAACACTAGGCTTTTGGCATTTATGTATAGATTTTGTTTTTTGGTTTTTGTCTACACTGGAGCGCTGATCACTTTTTTTTCATATTGTATATGTCATCTGATGATCTCTGAGGCCGCGTAGACACGGTCGGAAGGACCGTTCTCATCGGTTAACCGATGAAGCGGACTGATGGTCTGATGTGCCTACACAACATCAGTTAAAAAAACAATCGAGTCCAACCAATTTTCTTTTCCATAGAGTTGATGTCTGCCCTGGGGTCCAAAGGCTTCGCAAATTCCAGCAGTTTCTTCAGCATTGCCTTCCTCTTTATTTTGTTATCCAGAATAAATGGATATTTTTTATTCTAAAAATACTTGCCTATGTGTTTGGTTGTGAGTAGGCAGGTACATTTCAAAAATACAATGTCGAATTAACAAGGGACACCAACCAACCTTTTTGAGGTTAAAAAATACAAGATAATAATGTTATTGTGGTAACTTGACACATACAAAAAAAAATATGTGGAGATCACTAGAAAATAAATTTTAAATAATCAAAAAAAAAAAACAGGAGATCTTGATTAAAAAATAGATAAAAAATAGATGACTATAAAAAAAAAATTCTAAACATTGTTATAGAGATCTGGCTTTAAAAAAACAAAAATATTATTCATGAGATCACAAGAAATAAAAAATAAGTTTTTCAGAACTGTGTGAATATCAGCAGCAAAACAACTTCTAGCATTCTAGCATTATAAAGAACAAAAGAATGTGCTGCATTAAAAGATCAGAGAAATTGCAGCGTGACGGATGTGATATCTCCATTACGATCGCTAGTTTTGCCAGACCGAGCGCTCCCGTCTCGTACTTGCTTCGCATGCATGGTTTTTGGTGCATCGGAAAAGCATACAGACGATCAGAATTTCCGCTAGGAATTTTTTCCATCTGAAAAATTGAGAACCTGCTCTCAAACTTTTTCTGGCGGAAAGTCTGACAACAAAAGTCCGATGGAGCATACACACGGTCAGAATTTTGCAGTCGGAATTTCTGATCGTGTGTATGGGACATTAGACTAACTTTTGTAAAGCATAATTATTTGGATGACATATTAAAGCTGACATTAATTTTATAAGGTTAAAGTAAGTGTAATCTTAGTACTTTAAAAATCATTTGTCTTTATTAAACTTTTTCAAAGAAAACCTGAAATATTCCATTTACAATGTAGTATTTTCTTATGAAAGCTGGTTTAAGTGAACAGATGTATCAGTGTGAAAAGACACATCTGTGAATCTGCAATATTAACATAGGAAATAGCAAAATCAACACTCCATACTTATTTCCTCCTAAAATGGGAAAGGTTAAATCCCTTTAAACTGAGGCTTGTAGGACAAATAATATCTAAACAATATGTTGGGCTCCTAACTTCTGTTAGGCCAGGCCAACTTTTATCTGACAGCAATCTTACCAAGAATTACTTAACTCTTTCCCACATCTGGACTTACATGCATTACATGCATTGCCTGCTGTGCTGTGCACTGTATCTACATTCTACCATTTTACAGTCTCTGGCTTTGCCATGCACAACAGTTGTCATTTGCAGCTGTTATCTTTGTGACAATACTAAAAGCCAGTAAATCTTAAAGGGTCACTAAAGGAAATTTTTTTATCAGCTACTGTATATACCTTCCTTTACCTTATTGCAGTGCTGTTTTCATTTCCTGCTTGTTCGTTTTTCCTCTGAATTAGAGTTCTATCTTGTCATTTCTCCCCACTTCCTGGTGTGTAGATAAGAAAAAGTCAGCAGAGCGAGGACTTCATAGTGTGGTCACTAACGTGCTCACTCCCTCTGGTTAGACTACAGGTCTGCGTGAGAACGCTGTGTACGTCTGTGTAGACTAGAAGGAGCTGTGATATAGTGGGTGTGTCTAACACCCCAGCACCTCCTCTCTATCTGAAAATTTTGTTTCAGGCAAGCTCTGCCCTGCCTGGATCCCGCCCCCTTTGCTAAGAGGAAAGGTTCACTTTTCCATTTTGACGAAGGTTAGTGGGCTGGAGGAGGCGGGAATATGTGTGGGAGGAGAGTGGAGAATCAAATGTGTATAGGCAGAGGGGCGGGAAGGGGTGTATACTGGTGGTGGTTTGGGCGGAGCGCGGCTAAGGTGTGCATGAGAACTTTGCTTGTTCTCATCTCCACTTGGAAAATAAAAAAACGCGCGAACCGCGAACCGCTAACCGCGAACCGCTAAGCCTAATGGGAACTGTAGTTCCCATTAGGCAGTGATGTTTAAAACAAGAACGTGCACCGCAAAACCAGGAAGTCAGGGGAAAGAAAAGACAGGACGGACGGAAGCTACAATCAATGTCCTTTTAAACAGGTACAGCTATATTTTAAACAATAATCATGACGTTTTTCTTTCACATATGTATGAAGACTATATTTTAAACCAATAAAAATGTTTCCTTTAGTGAGCCTTTAAATCAATTGTCTGTGGACTTTAAGGCTTGGTTCACACTTATATAGTAAATGGATGTGACCTGACACACACTATAATAAAAGTAGAACACATGGTGGCCTCCATCCCTAAATTTGTTATATAGAAGAGAGGAGTTTGTGGGACTTTAAATGAGGGAGCGCCATGTAAAAAGAAATACCATAAAAAGTAAATTACAGTACATGATTTATTTTTACAATCTTATATACATGTCAAATATTTTGTATTAAATAAATAGGTAGTCACAAGGCTTACTCTAGATATGCTGCTACATAGCATGCAATACAGAAATACAATCATAGACATGGCAGATATATGTAATAAAATCGGTAAGTATGTGGAATATGAACATGTGATTGTTGGCATCTGGGGGCACTCTACGCGTTTCCTGGCATTTCAGCCAATCATCAGGAGTGTTTTTAGGACAGTATACTGGAAATGAGAATAAACAGAAATAAATGATGATGCATGAAAAATGGGGAAGTACAGGGACTGTCCAACAGAATGGAAATAGTTGGGAAACTTACTATGCCACCACAAGACCCGGTCCGGTATCTGCCAAGGAAAGAAGGGTGGTCCGGGCAGGATGTCTCCCCCGGGGTTGAGACGGGGAACCCATGAGAACGAGGAACAGTGCCCGGAGTAAGACACGGTGGTCACAGCCTGACCCAAAATGTTATGTGTGCACGTAAAGTGCATAGTGTACCTAAAACAATGTATCAAAAATAAATAAGTAAATAAAAAATAATTGTAAAGAAGGGGTAAGGAAATAACAATGTGTTCCCATAAGGGGAATGCATGGGAAAGTGTGCAAAGAGAAGAGCCAGACAGGGGAGGAAAAAACATACCATAGAATGGTGACTAGGCTCCCAACAAGGGAGGGTGACCTGTGTGCAGGATCAGATGTGTTGTTCCTAGTGGTTGAGTCAAGCAAATGAACCACCAGCCACTCCAAGGCTACTATATACCTCAATTCCCAGGTGGGGCCCCCATCAACATCATGCCTAATTGACCATTTACTTGGTTCACACTTGTGCGTTGAGTTTTTGAGCTCCGGTTTCCTTGCCAATATAACAATCAGTCGTTCAGTGGTTCCTCCGCATTTTAGCTGCGGATCAGCTGCGAATTTCAAGGTATCATGTCAGGGGTATACTCAGAGCTGTGTTTTTTGTGCAGGCCAATCGTTGTTAGCTGTGTGTGTGAAGCTGCTAATAAAATAATGAGCACAGCAAGGGGTACAGCCCCGGAAGGAAGTCAGCACAGCACAGGGATGGTGGGAGCCACTCATAATGAGCACAGCACAGGGATGGTGGGAGCCCCTCATAATGAGCACAGCAAGGGGTACAGCCCCAGGAGGAAGTCAGCACAGTACAGGGATAGTGGGAACACCTCATAATGAGCACAGCACAGCTGACTTCCTGGGTTTGCTTATTCATCAAAACGAATGTTCGTAATTTTTGCGAACATTTGACCCGTTCTGTAAGAAATTTGGATCCGAAATTTGTCAACGAAAATTCGTAAAGCATAGCAATTTGGATGCTTCCGAATGTACGAATTTTCGAAATTACGAAACAAACCGCACGTGTCTACTTTCTGGACACTTCCTGGTTGTCCAGCAGTCTGTATTGTGTGGATATGGACTTTTTGAAAAATGTGTGCTGCTCAGCCCATGATCATGCCAACAGTTGTTGCTGCAACAGCAAAAATCTTGCTGGAAGTTGAGAGGAGGAGAAGGAGAAGAAGATAAAGGGTTCATCCCATAATTGCAAATAGGGAGGAGAGAGGGCAGTTCATGATACTGTATGAAGACCTCCGTGGGCATGAAGAAAATGTTTTCAACTACACTCCCATGTCAATAAATAGGTAATTATTTTTGTTGATTTGCAATACACAAGTCCATCAAGTCCAACCTATGTGTGTGATTATATCTTATTATAGAATATTTTTTTAAATGGTGTGGGGTGCCCCACCAAAATCCATATCAGCCCCTTATCCGAGCATGCAGCCTAGCAAAAGGGGGGGAGGAAGTCCCCCCTCCTGGATCATACCAGGCCGTATGCCCTTAACATGGGGAGTGTGCTTTGGGTTCCCCCCAAAGCACCTTGTCAACTAGTTGATCTTGACAAAGTTCTTTGGGGGGGACAATTTCTTAAGGATGCAGGCAAACGCCTTCTCTTGTTACAAAATACTAATGTTATGAACCACTGCCATTTGTAAAAAAAATCTGTATGTCAAAATGGCTTTCAGACATGAATCTACTGAAATATTTTTTTTTAAATTCAGTTTTGACAAATCGCTTGGACCAATCTCCCCTCGTTTGGAGCGACAGAACACAAGCTACACACACGTATCCAGCCTGCTGAAAGATTACTAATCACATTAAGGTACTTTTCACCACTGATGTCCTTTTTCATTGTTAATTGGGAGCATGCAATATTAATTGTATTGACCTGTTCAAACATGTGTAATTATAAATTTGGAAACAGACAAAAAGTGACAACATAATGATTTATTCAAGTGTCATCAAAGCTTAAATTAAAAAAAGAATAGCTAATTTAGCCAACATTAAATACAATTTTTAATGTAAAAACTATAAATAGGGCTCTCAAGTAGACCTCTTGAACAAACGTTAACAAAAATGTGCCTGCATGGTCCTCAACGTTGGACAGACCTCATAAATCACAGACTGTGATATGTTCTTTGTAAAGGGGCCTCATTGGAGTAGTGACTTGTGGAAGCTGGTTCATCACTGGCAGTACTGGGAGCATGCCTAGGCTCGTCATGTTGATTTGGCCCATACATACCCGGATTATGGGGGGGGTGGCCTGATGAAGGAATTGGGGATGGTATGGGATAGTGAATGTGGTGCATTATATATTGAAGCTGCCTGTTCAAAGCTAAAAGAATAGGATGAGGGAATATAGGGATAAGGTTGGCATTATGGTTCAGGGTACTGGCCGGACCTGGGGTAGTGAAAGTGAGGTCTTGCTGGTGGCACATATGGCCTTTGAAATGAAGCTTCCTCACGTGGCTGTGAGAAGGATTGCAGCACTTGTTCGACTGTGCTTCGCATTTCAAAGTATCGCTCTGGTTTGACATTTTTCATAAGAGGAACAAAACTGAGTGCCAGTATAGTATTTGGACATAAAAAAGCATCCACCTTTTCAGACACAATTTTCAACATTTCAAGTAGATGCTCACTTATGTCAGGTTGAGATACAGGTGCTCACCTACGCGGCACTTTGGCTGGCCAATCAATGATTGCAGAAGCAGAGGAGGACCCAGGGATAGCCTCTGCCACTGCAGATTCCTCTTCTGTGTTTGCTGGCCACATATTTGAGGCTATTTGGATTTGTGCTATATCATCAGTACTTTCCTGAAAAACAATCTGTTCTTGTGCCTCCGATTGTGCCTCAGAATGGCCCTCTAAAACATCTTGTTCCTCCCAACTGGCTTGTGTCCTGTTTAAAAAAGAGTGTAAGCTAACAAAGCCGAAAAGTTAAGAGTTTACCTGATACATTGATGATATAGCTGAAAATGTACTCCCTCATCTCTATAATAAGTTTAAGAAATTCTAAGTCCCCGGCAAACATATAGGGTACCCTAGCTGGTGCCCCCGAGCCACTCTTCACTACTTTGACGTGGCAATTATATTTTCTGAAGGCATCCCGCATTCTGTGCCACCTTGTCTTTAGGTAGTGCAAATTAATACTAATGATATTTCTGTTTTCATTAAGGTACCTAGGTACAGGAAATTTGTTTGGAAGTCTACACTATGAATACAAGCTTGGGAAATCAACTATAAGTGGCATTATTCATGAAACGTGCATAGTCATATGGGAAGTACTGAATAATTTGGTGATGAAGAAGCCAAACCAACAAGTTTGGTTAAAGGTAGCCAAGCTCTTCTGGGAGCATTGCAACTTTCCAAACTGACTGGGAGCCATCAATGGGAAGCACATCCGCATCCTCAAGCCATTTGGTAGTGGAAGCCAATTTTTTAATTATAAAAAATATTTCTCTCTAGTCTTAATGGCAGTGGCAGATGCCAATTATACATTTATTAATGTAGATGTCAGTGCTTATGGCAGCAGCTCCGATTCAAGTGTATTTGCACATTCCTCATTTGGGCGAATGCTGAGGGAGAGACACTTGACTTGCCTAATGATTCTTCCTTGCCCTGAACAACTGAGCCTTCCCTCCCACATGTTTTTGTAGGCGATGAAGCTTTTTCCCTTGGAAAACACTTGCTCGGACCTTT
The DNA here is from genome assembly GCF_905171775.1 of Rana temporaria. Classification (NCBI taxonomy): domain Eukaryota; kingdom Metazoa; phylum Chordata; class Amphibia; order Anura; family Ranidae; genus Rana; species Rana temporaria. The sequence continues at coordinate 294,450,130 of NC_053491.1, read as the reverse complement.
TTCTAGTGGATCCCTGACCATCGAAAAAAGATTCTTCAATTATCGACTCACTAGGGCACGCCGAGTAGTTGAATGTGCATTTAGGATTCTCTGCAATAAGTGGCCATTCATGCGTACTGCCATAAACCTGATTCTTGATCATGCTGTCTCTGCTATAAAAACTGTGTGTGTGTGAATGTGACGACTATATTTTTGATGATTCCCTGAGCCATAACATGGAGGCGGCACAGTGGAATATTACTAGGGGCACTACCAGTGGCAAAATAATTCATGAGCAATTACAAACATTCTTTATGTCGCCAGCTGGTGAGGTACCTTGGCAGATGAATTCTATATAATATGACATTTCCCTTTTTTGGTATCATAAATAATTCTCCATGCCTTTACAAAGTGGAAAGTGAGATATTCCAAATAATTTAATTGTTTGTAATTTTTATTTATAAAAATAAAAAAAATGGTTGTTTACATTTGTGGTTTATTTTATTTGGCACACCTAAGCTAAGCTTAACTTCAGAACTGTGCTTAATTCATGTCCTCCTCCTTTGCTGTCTGACGCTGTTATGTGTGTTCTGTTGTGGGTCCTTTATAAAAACACAAGGGGCGTTGCCAAATTTCAAGGTCACTTGTCTAGGCCGCCTCATTATGACGTCTTTGTCCGGACATCATGGGTCATAGCGTAACAAGGGGCTGACAACAACATCCAGAAATTCCTTCAACTTTGCAGGAACTTTTTTTTGTCTGTCTTTTCGACATGCCTGCTCATGTCAGAAGCATCAAACAGACAGGAGAGGAACTTGGAGAAGGTGGAAGTGGAGGAGGAGGGGAGAGAACTTTCGTTCACTCCGCAACACATCCACGAATCAGATGTGTGCCCCTAGAAGATAATGGGCCTGAATTCACACCTGAGCCAGAACGCAAAACAGAGAATACGCATGCGTTTTTTCAGCACTGCGCAGTGCGAAGTCCCAGCAGATATGTGAACTAGCCTCATACAAATCTATGTATTTTAAAGTGTCATGTGAATTGGATGCGTTGTAAGCCGCATCCAATTTGCATAGATGTGAACCGAGCCTTAACTAAACATACTAACCAAAAACTATTTTTTATGCTAAAGCAACATAGGCACACTACTACACTATATATTTGTGATTTATAGCAAATTTTAAAAAATAGGATTTATAAGTCCTCTAGTCTGGATAAAAAAAAGCACTAATTAAGATCTTTTAGGATGTCTCAAAATTACAAGCAGATCTTAATGCATTGTTTAGTTAAACAACCTAGTGGCAAATTAGATTTAATGTTGATAATTGCAAAGTTATTCACGTGGGGGCTAAAACATGCCTGCGTCATACATTCTAGGAGGAATACAACTGGGGAAGTCAACGGTCAAGAAGGATCAGTTTATAAAGCTAGCAAAATATTTTATTTTATTAAAAGAAATATAAACTGTGGAGAGAGACACACATTTTGCCCTATAAAAAGCATTAGTAAGACCTCATCTAGAATATGAACTTCAGTTCTGGGCACCAGTTCGCAATAAGGATATTGGGGAACTGGAAAAGTAAGAAGCGACAGAGATGAGCAATAAAACTAATGCAGCGTACACAAATGTAAAAATAGATACTACAGCGCTACTAATAAATAATTCAGGAAAAATTATTATAAATAAATAAATAATATAGCTGCAAAACACATAAAAGGTGTACGAAACCAAAAAGTAAATGTGAAAAATGGGTGCTGCGCTGATATTAACTTATAATAGTATACAATAGTGCATAAGAGATCCCCTAATAATGGGCATCAAAGTGCAAATAAACATAAATGACATGCAATTAAGCAGAATAATGAATATAAGTGCCAAGTATTGTAACAGTCCCGTGAAGGATCAGCATAACAACAAACTTCCTTGGAAGAAAGACACACTGCACAGTCACTGTGATAAGGAAGAAAACAAATCGAATCCTGTGATGAGGGATCCTATAGCAGACACTACAAACAAACTTCACCTCTTCAGTTTCCTTTTTCTTCAGCGAGACCGCTCAAGAAAGGAGAAAAGGAAAAACACATGGTGCAAATAACGTTTAAGGAGATAAATAATACAGGCAATACGGCGATTGCACTCACGATACACTTGTAAGTCAAAAAGCTCAGCTGTAGAGTCAAACGCCGCTCAGTGCTTGCGATCTCCTCCCTGGGACGATTCTCCCATCAATCGCATCACTTAGGCTCCTCCCCCACGCGTATCGTCACTGGACACGTGACTTATTCATGGGTAGCGTACACACGATCGGAAATTCTGGCAAGAAAAACATGGACTTGTTTCAAACTGAATTTTGTCTCAAACTTGTCTTGCATACAGTGACGCACAACACGTACAACGGCACTATAAAACGGAAATTCCATTCCCAGTGCGCCACCCTATGGGCTCCTTCTTGCCAATCTCGTGTTAGTAGAAGTTTGGTGAGAGACGATTCACGCTTTTCAGTCCGTTACTGCAATTCAGTTTGTGCTTGTGGGTTTGTATCTGTTTTTCAGTGCGTGTAGTCAATTCTTATCTGGTTTTCAGTGCGTTTCTGATTTTCAGCTCGTTCTTCGCAGGCCTTTCTGTTCTTCTGTGCGTTCTGTTTGTTTGTTCTGACCAGCTTACTGTTTTCTAGCCATGGTGTGGCTACGTACTTGTTGTAGAGTTCTTGCTGAGCAGGGGCTTGGTGTTGGGGTTCTTACTTTGACCCAAGCCCAGTCCATGAACAGGGTGGGGAGGAGTTCATGGACGAAGAATTGGTTGCTCCAGCGTGACCAATTCTCGCATATGCCTTTGCTGTGGTAGATCCAGGAGAATAATCCTGATGATTTCAGGAATTATCTCCAGATAACGGACCCAGTTTTTCACCATCTGTTGGCTTTGCTGTCCCCTTATATTACGAAGCAGGACACCTGCATGCGGCAAGCCACCACTCCCGAGCAAAGGCTAGTCGCCACGTTCCGGTACTTGGCGACAGGGAGAAGTCCAGAGACCTGTTCTGCCATCATACAAGTCCTGCAAAAGGATTATATTAAAGGGTCACTAAAGGAATTTTTTTTTTAGCTAAATAGCTTCCTTTACCTTACTGCAGTACTGGTTTCATGTCCTCATTGTTCGTTTTTGCTTTGAAGTAGCTGTAATTCTGCTGTGATCTCCACACTTCCTGGTTGCCTGTTTCCTTATAACCATCATACTGGGAGATTTTCATGGTGGTCTAAGCTGTCATTACTGTGTGTCTAAAACTCCTCAGAACCAATCAGATTCATTTTAAAAACAAACCACTGCCCTGGATTTGTTTGTTTTTGTTCTGTGAGTCTTCCTGACTCACCTCTCACCCGGAACATCATGTATGTCCTTTAAAACCGAAAGTGAAACTAGAAGCACATTATATGATAGATTAAATTCAATTTTTAATCATTTTTAAAAGCAATCAGTTAACTTTTATGTCTCTATACCCAATAAACAGTCATTTCAGCAAAAAATATTTTTTCCTTTAGTGACCCTTTAAGGTTTTCTCCTTTAACATCACATTCTATGTATTTAATGTATGCTAATGTATTGTATTTCTTTCATCATTCCCTAATGAAATGTCCCCTTTGTCCTCATGAATGCTGTAAACTTTTATTGCTCCTTTTTTGGCCTTCATGCATATTTGCCTTCACTAACCTCTCCAGCATGCTATCCTGGGCCCATACACACCTAGCCTAGTCACTTAACAATGTATTTTGTCAGCTCCATTGTAGTGCTGTACCTTAAAAAAAAAACTTAAATGTGTACTAATGTTATTGTTGTCCTTAATCGCTTCAGTCCTGAACCATTTTGGTGGTCAAAGACCAGGCCACTTTTTTGCGATTCGGCACTGCGTCGCTTTAACTGACAATTGCGCAGTTGTGCGAACAGGCTCCCAAACAAAAAAATTTTCACCACAAATAGAGCTTTCTTTTGGTGGTATTTAAACACCTCTGCGATTAATTTTTTTTTGCGTTATAAACAAATAAAGATTGCCAATTTTGAAAAAAAATTCAGTATTTTTTACATTTTGCTATAATAAATATCCCCCAAAAAATATAAAAAAGTTATTTTTTCCCACAGTTTAGGCCGATATGAATTCTTCTACATATTTTTGGTAAAAAAATTGCAATAAGCGTTTATTGATTGGTTTGCTCAATAGCGTTATAGCGTCTACAAAATAGGGGACTGTTTTATGGCATTTTTATTAATATGTTTTTTTAATAGTTTTGGCGGCGATCATCGATTTTTATCGGGACTGGGACATTATGGCGGATACATAGGACACTTTGGATACCATTTTGGGACCATTGTAATTTTTACAGCGATCAGTGCTATAAAAATGCACTGATTACTGTCAAAATTACACTGGCAGTGAAGGGGTTAAGCACTAGGTGGCACTGCAGGGGTTAAGTGTTCCCTAGGAAGTGATTCTTACTGTTAGGGGGCGTGGCTACACGTGACACATCACTAATGACCATTCCGGGGAACGGTCATTAGTGACAGTGGGGTAGATTCAGGTACGACTTGCGCCCGCGCATTCTCGATATGCGCCGCGTAAGTACGGAATTGCGCCCACGCAACTATGCGGGTGACCCAGAAAAAGAGCTAAGCCTGAAATTAGGCATTAGGCATGTAATGTGCATTTTTGCGCAGGGTGCAACTTGCGCTCTCATTGTTTTCCCTCAGCAAATATGCAAATGAGGAACTAACGCTGATTCAAAAACCTGCGCGTGTGAGGCGCAGTTTGCGCACAAAGCACGCAAGCTGTTCGGCCAGGGCAAACTTGCACATTATAAAAGCAGGGGCAACTTGGCAACAGACGTCCACAGGTCAGCTGGAGAGCAACTACAGCAGCACCAATACGGACGAGCTGAGCAAGCAGAGCACCCACACTTTCTGGACCTCACATCTGTGTGCCAACATGCCAGGGGCAGCCATGGTTCTAGCAATACTACTGAGTGAACCGACTCGTAGGAGGCCACGGGAGAGGATATACCGAGTGCGCAGGAACATCTTTGACATGGGGGATTCGGAGGTGTATCGCATGTTTAGATTCAACACTGAAGTCATCCTGGAATTAGACACAACCCTGCATGATGACATCACCAGCCAGACACATCGTGCACATGCAGTGGAGCCACTGGTCAAGGTAGTGGCAACCCTGAATTTCCTGGCAAGTGGATCTTTTCAACGCACAGGTGGAATTGTGGCTGGGATGTCACAATCCTCCATGAGCAGATGTGTGCACCAGGTTGTCCCTGCAATCCTGAGACGCATGTCCCACCACTTCATCAAACCCACCCAGGATGACCTGCGGCAGAAGGCAGTGACAGATTTCTATCAAATAGCCAGATTCCCACGCACTGTGGGGGCCATTGATTGCACCCATGTGGCACTACGCCCCCCCCCCCCCCGTGACATAGAGCATATATACTGCAATAGGAAGCATTGGCATTCCATCAATGTCCAGGTGATAGTGGATGCCCATGGCCTCATATGGCACATCCGTGCCAAACACCCAGGATCCTGTCATGACAGCTTTATATTCCGTCAGAGCAGCATCCCCACTAGTGTTGCTCACGAATATTCGTATTGCGAATATTCGGCTCGAATATGGCATATTCGAGTATTCGCGATATATTTCGAATTTCGCGGTGAATATTCGCGATTCCGAATATTCGCATTTTTTCAATTTTATTTTTAAAACAGATCACATCCTATCGACGTCTAAAAGCATTGCTGGTATGATTAGAGACCCTGGGCCGAGTAGCTAAGCTGAGGCGATCCTTTTATGTTGCCGAATTAAAAAAAAAAAAAATTGCGAATTTTCGCTAATGCGAATGCGAAAATGATTGTGAATTTTTGATAACTGTGGTAGGAGAACTCTGATTGTCTCTGATGCAAAAGGGGGGGGCTTTGTGTATGTTTATGTTATGAATATTTGTATGTTTGATATTATTTTTTTTTGTAAGAAGGAAAAAATTGCGCATACCTTAAAAAAAAGGGGAGAATACAGCAGCAACTCAAAAATGTTATACAACATAAATTAATACAAGACAGAAAATGGAGTCGCTCTACAAGAATAAAAAATATGTCTAGTGACAAGACATGTGGACAAATTATAAAATAAGCAAGCGCAAATAACTTGTGAAATACACAGTGAAACAAATATATAAAGAAATATAGTCCCAATAATAGAAAAATAATCTTTCATAAAAATGTCTTTGATATGTGAAGTGAAAAAAAGTCCAAAGCATGCAGCATGAACGTGTTCAATCTTCAAGGTGTTTGATTGACAAACGGCTGTGACAGATGGATAGAGTAAAGAATCACCACCAATGCAAAACACTTTTTATTTTCTATTGTAAAATATCAAGAATATTCTGAGCCAATCAGAGTGCTCCTTCCGCATTTGCCGAATATTCGCAATTATTTTGTATTGTAAAATATCAAGAATATTCTGAGCCAATCAGAGTGCTCCTTCCGCATTTGCCGAATATTCGCAATTATTTTGTATTGTAAAATATCACGAATATTCTGAGCCAATCAGAGTGCTCCTACAGCATTTGTCGAAATTGCGCAGTAAATATCGCATTCGCATTTTGCGAAATTTCGAAAAAATATCAAGAATATTCTGAGCCAATCAGAGTGCTCCTACCGCAGTTATCGAAAATTCGCAATTATTTTCGCATTCGCAATAGCGAAAATTCGCAATCATTTCATTTCGATAAAATATCACGAATATTCGAATTTAGCGAATATATCTCGAATATTCGACTATATATTCGAGATATATCGCGAAATCGAATATGGCGTATTCTGCTCAACACTAATCCCCACTGAATTTGAACAGAACATGTATGGGGACAGCTGGCTGGTTGGTGAGTGACATGGGTTTCAGGTATGACTGTCCCCCCCCATGATGCAGACATCACGAGGGGCACATGCATGACTAACATTCTCCTGTCTTTTCTCTTCCAGGTGATGCGGCATATGCACTGGGACCCCATCTTATGACCCCATTCCGGAACCCCCAAACCCCAGGAGAGGAAAGATATAATGAAGCACACGCACGTACCCGTGCAGTGGTGGAACGCACATTTGGCATCCTGAAGTCCCGTTTCCGATGCCTGGATAAGTCTGGGGGTACCCTGTTGTATTCCCCAAACTTTGTATGCAAGATCATCGGGGCATGTTGTATTCTGCACAACTTTGCCGAGAGAAAGGGCCTGGAGATTGACATATGTGATGACCGACCCCCGAACCCCACAATCCCCCCCCAAGAAACTCTACCGGGTCTACTGAGGGAAGAGCAATCAGGAGTGGTCTCGTGGAACGTATCTTTGCACGTTAAACACACATTAATCATGTCACAAGTAGAATGCAGAATATACAAAATAAAAAAAAAGCTCATAATCTGAGCATTATACAACATAAAAAAAAGCTCATAATATGAGCATAAGACAACTAAATATAAAAAGCTCATAATCTGAGCAGAAATCGTTATAAAAAAAAAAAAACGCATGCAAATTATTATTTCTTTCTTTTTGACATCCTGGTGCCAAGGGTGCCCCGGCTCTGGCTCCTCAGTCGCGTGGTGGACCCTGGGTTGAGGATGGAGCCTGGGGTGGGGATGGAGCCTGGGGTGGGGATGGGGCATGGGGTGGGGATGAAGGGGGGAGGAGCAGCATCCCCTACCTCCTCACTCCTGGCAGGTGGTGCCTGCCTGCCCTCCATGGGGTTGGCCAGGCGGGTGAGCACACAATTGTTTGTGCCAGCATCCGCAGCTGCCGGGTGGTGTTGTGCTGCTGTTGCCGGCAGGTAAGTCTCCCCTCCTCCCGCACAGAAGCAGTGTTGGCCTCAACCGCCCCTGCCAACCTGCTCACCTCCGCTGTCAGCAAAGCGGTGGCGCCCTGCTGCTCCACCATGCAGGTGACCATGGCAAGACAATTGGAGCTCACTTCCTCCAGGCTCTCGGTGTCTCTTTTCCCCAGCTCCGCATGCAGGGTGAGGGCCTGCTGCACTGAGGAGGAGGAGGAGGATGCCAGGCTGTCCGCCACCGCCTCAAATCTCCCACCATGGCCCCTATATGACGGGTATGCCGGCCCTGTTCCTCCTGCAGCCCTTCTCGGAGGCCTGAGGGGACACCCCTCATTTTTAAGAGAGCCTTCCTGGAAGGAGAGGCTGGGGCACGGACTGAGGGAGAAGAAGGGCAGGGGGCCACACTGGAGGAGGCGACACTGGAGGGGGCGACAATGGTGGGAGGGTCACTGGAGGGGGCGACAATGGTGGGAGGGACACTGGAGGGGCTTGCCCTGGAGGAGGAGGACGTGATGGTCGGGGGGGTGGTGGGGAGGTCAGGGATGGTGGGATCCTCCTGGAGGTATATAGAGTCCTCCTGTTGGAGGTCAATCGACTCCTCCAACACTTCCTCCTCCATAGATAGCCTATGGGTGCTCTCCTCCTCCACCAACATGGCCAGGATCTGCATGGGGGTTGACTGGACCCCATGATGTTGTGGGGATGGCGTGGGTCGCCCTGCAGCCGACGATGGCCCAGCTTCATCCTCAACATCTGTGGATGACACAAAAAAACACATGTTGCTGGAGCCACAAACTTGTCACATGTTCCCTTCTACCCCCTCACATGTTCCCTTCTACCCCCTCCCATGTTCCCTTCTACCCCCTCCCATGATACACAGCAAATATGAGATAAAACACACTTACCTGTCCCCAAGTCCCCAACAGTGGAGTCATAGCCTGGGACTCCCTCCACCTGCTCCATCGATAAACTTTGGGGCAATCACCTCCTCCTCCGCATTCAATTGCAATGGGCAGGCTGGTCCTCCTCCCGTGCCCCTGGTATGTTTGCGGATTATTACCAGTTTATCCCGGACCCTACGCCGCATATCATTTAATTTTTTTTGGATCTCGTCCCAGGTCCTCTCCTCATTCCCGAGCGCATTGATGTCCAGCGTTATCGCATCATAGATTGCCCTCCTTTGGGCTACGGTGGTGTGTTTACGCTGGGCACCATACAGGGCAGCAGTATGTCTAGTGAGTGCCGCCAGCATAATCTCCATCTCAGAGGAATTAAAGTTAGCTTTCCTCTTTTTTTCCCTCTGAGGAGGTGCCATTGCAAAGAAGGGGCAAAATTACCTTGCTCAGGGGGGGTGAAAAAAGCAGGATGTAATTTTGCACAGGACCTGCGCATGTCTGCCCCTATTTATTTGCTCAGTGCAAGCAGGTGGGCCGGCGTAGCCCAGGAAATAGGACAGGCACAGTTGCACGCATGCGCACACGGAAGCGTTCGATCTGTGCATGCGCCGTCGAGGATGTGCCGGGCGCAAGCCACTGCTGAACGGGCAGACCATCATTTGCATAGGGGCACACCCACTTTCGCTTGCGCCCTCAAATTTACCTTACGCAGGTGCAAATTTACACACAAAGGCATCCTGAATCAGGTGGCAATCTCGCACGATTGCGCCGGCGCAGGGCAATTGAGCTGCGCTGCCCATGTGTAAGAAATGGGCAAATCTACCTACCTTGGGGAAATGACTTATCGCTGTTCATACATTGTATGAACAGACAATCAGGCATTCCTCCCCCTGACAGGACCGGGAGCTGTGTGTTTACACACACAGCTCCCGGTTCTCGCTCTGTAACGAGCGATCGCGGGTGCCCGGCGGTGATCGCACCCGCCGGGGCACTCACGTCGGCGTCAGGGGCAAGTGGGGGGCGGCGCACCCCTATTGGCTGCTCGGCAAGATGACGTATAGCTATGTGATCTTGCCCAGCAGAGCCGACCTGCCGCCGTATAACTGCGGCGGCTGGTCGGCAAGCAGTTAAATACTCCTTAAAATAAATGTTATACTGATGTTGGCCAAGAATGATTGTGTCTAATCTGCTTGCAATGTTATGTGCAAAAGTACTATTTTTTTTTTCTGGTTTGACTCCACAGTTTCCTTCAACGCCACAGGAATGGCATACCGTGTCTTCCCAATTTGCCCAACGGTGGCACTTTCCCAACTATGGAGGGGCAATTGATGGAAAACACATCCACATCGTCCCCCCCACTCGGGGTCATACTATTATAACTATAAGGGGTTTCATAGTATCTTGATGATGGCGGTGGTGTCGGTGACATATGAGTTCTTATATATGGACGTGGAGAAGAATGGCTGGATACCGGCTGGTGGAGTCTTCGCCCAGACCGAGTTTTCCAGATGGCTCGAGAGTGGTGGCTTGGGATTGCCACCTGCTGAGGATGATGTGGCTGGACTGCCGTTTGTCTTCATCGCTGATGAAGCATTTGGGCTGGGTGAACAGCTGATGCGACCATTCCCCATGTGGATCCTCACCCTGGAGAAGAGGATTTTTAACTACCGGCTGGCCAGAGCCAGAAAAGTCGTGGAGAATGACCCACGATCAATCTCTTTTCATTCAGCCCACTGGCTGCATGAAAAAAAAGAACATTACAATAATAATTGTATATATATATATATATATATATATATATATATATATATATATATATATATATATATATATATATATATATATATATATATATATATATATATATACACACACACACATACACACACTGTATAACATTACAATATATTTGGGGGATTCTGTGCTATCTTGATATTTCAGGTCCTCCGAAATTGTGATAGGTAGTGAGGAAGGGAAATCACCATTTTACGCTCTTAGAAAGCTTGAAAACAACGGTGATTGGTTTTCGGGTCCTGTACGTGGCTAGGCTCCCAAAAACTCTCACACATGTAGTATCCCCATACTCAGGAGAAGCAGCAGAATGTATTTTGGGGTGTACTTTCACATATACCCATGACATGTGTGCATGGGTGTAGGAACCCTTACAAATCTGGGGGGGACAGCATTTTTACTCGCCAGGTAAATTCTTATTCAGTAAACTCGGACTCCCACATGCCATGTGGGTTAATTTTTACTTATGCCATGTGGGTTAATTTTTACTTATGCCATGTGGGTTAATTTTTACTTATGCCATGTGGGCCACAAGGCATTAGTAAAAATTAACCCACATGGCATTAGTAAAAATCAACCCACATTGCATAAGTAAAAATTAACCCACATGGCATTAGTAAAAACCAACCCACATGGCATCAGTAAAAATCAACCCACATGGCATTAGTAAAAACCAACCCACATGGCATAAGTAAAAATTAATCCACACGGCATAAGTAAAAATTAACCCACATGGTATTAGCAAAAAATAACTGGTTAGCTGGTAGTGGCAGGTTAGGTGATTGACAATAGTTCCAGGTTAGGTAGTAGTGGCAGGCTAGGTGGCAGTGCCAGGTTAGGTGGCATACAGTGGTGCCAGGTTAGGTGGTAGTGCCAGGTTAGGTGGCATACAGTGGTGCCTGGTTAGGTGGTAGTGTCAGGTTAGGTGGCAGTGCCAGGTTAGGTGGTATACAGTAGTGCCAGATTAGGTGGTAGTGCCAGGTTAGGTGGTATACAGCAGTGCCTGGTTAGGTGGTAGTGCCAGGTTAGGTGGTATACAGTAGTGCCTGGTTAGGTGGTAGTGTCAGGTTAGGTGGCAGTGCCAGGTTAGGTGGTATACAGTAGTGCCAGGTTAGGTGGTAGTGCCAGGTTAGGTGGTAGTGCCAGGTTAGGTGGAAGTGCCAGGTTAGAGTGGTAGTGCCAGAGTAAATACATGACATGAATAGATAAGAGTCCTGTTCCCCATTTCCATCAGCTGCACTAAAAGCATGAATATATGACTATCCTGTGCAAGGTTAGTACCTGTATACCATACCCCCCCTCTCTCTGAATACTATACCTCCCCCTCTCTGTAAACTGTAACACCCCCCCCCTCTCTGAATACTATACCTCCCCCTCTCTGTAAACTGTAACACCCCCCCCCCCTCTGAATACTATACCTCCCCCTCTCTGTAAACTGTAACTTCCCCCCTCTCTGTAAAATATACCTCCTCCCCCCTGTACCTCAACTGTGTCGTTCTGGCTCTCCATCACATGCAAGTCTCTCTGGCTCTGCAGGCTGGTCGGGTGTAGTGTGGCCACGAGTGTCAGTCTGGGCCCCGCCCCCTTCCTGCTCCTTTCTCCCATTCACCAGAGCGGCCAGCACAGCTATGCGTGTCTGTGTGCAATCAGCTGTGTGACGCTCGGGAGGGGAGGGGTCGGGGCTGGATCGGCACAACATTGGCACTGAAGGGGGAGAAAAGCAGTGACCGCAGCTGGACTCGGCAGCCCCTGCCTGCGATCCAAGGACAAAACCGGGGACGATCTCCCTATCCTAACCTGGGGGGGATTTTACCATATTTGTCCCCCCCGCATGATTTCCTGGGGGGGATGCGTCCCCCCCCCCCCGTCCCCCCCGCTTCCTACGCCCATGCATGTGTGAGCAATATATCATTTAGTGACAACTGTGTAAAAAAAAACTGTGGCAAAATATTAAATATTCCATGGGCTCAACATGCCTATCAGCAAATAGCTTGAAGTGTCTACTTTCCAAAATGGCCTCAACTTGCCTCTCAGCAAATTACTTGGGGTGTTTACTTTCCATAATAGGTCATTTGGGAAGGAGGGGGGTTTGTACTGCCCTGCCATTTTAGCACCTCAATAAATGAGATAGGAAAATATACCATAGTTTGTAGACGCTATAACTTTTGCGCAAAAAACAATAAATATACGCTTATTGGATTTTTTTTTAAACCAAGACAAAGTGGCTGAATACATTTTGGCCTAAATGTATGACTAAAATTGAGTTTATTCGATTTTTTTTCTGTCTTTTTTTATATCACAAAAAAAAATCCCATAGGTGATCAAATACCACAAAAGAAAGCTCTATTTGTAGGAAAAAAGGACGCAAATTTTGTTTGGGTACAGCATGCCCACTCAATTACCAGTTAAAGCAGAGCAGTGCCAAATTCTAAAAAGTGCTTTGGTATTTAAGGAGGCAAATCCAGTAATTAAGTGGTTAATTTTTTTTCTTTTATTGTCTATTTTTTCTTTGAGGAAGAGAAGGAGGGGGATTATGGCAGTTTTGGAGGCAATGAAGCAGATAAGGACATAAGTCAAACCTTAAGAGATGGTTTTCCATCCCCAGAACCCTTGGGACTGTTACATGGCTCAGAGGAGGCCGTTCCAGATACTGTAATCCTTAGTAAGCATGAGGACTCTGCTTCTTATGATTCCGCAAACTTATGGTGCATGGACTTCCTTACTCTTCAAAGCCTGCGAAAAGACCCAAGAATTTGTGGCATCAAGGAGAAGGATCATTATTGGTTGGCAACCCTCCTTGACCACTGTTACAAGGGGAAAGTTTTAGAACTCATTCCATCCCAAAAGAGGGAGCAGAGGATGAAATATCTTGAGGACACCTTAACCACTCCAATACAGGGCTTTTATACCACTTCCATACCGGGCCTATTCTGGCACTTCTCTCCTACATGTACAAATCATCATTTTTGTTGCTAGAAATTTACTCAGAACCCCCAAACATTATATATATGTTTTTTTTAGCATGCTTGATCCACTTCAGACATAGGTTGCAAACAGCAACGGTGCGATCTGCTGCACACGTGTCAAAAAAGTCCCACACCAAAGAACTTTTCAAAATAAGCGGGGAGTTAGCAGCGCACTCTTCACCAGCTTATCTCTTCGGTGTGATGCACTCTTCTATCAGGCACCCAAGTAGAGTCAGTGACCTCATCACCTCCCTGCTTGTCACTGGAGCAAACTTGGTGGTATGCTGCAGCTGGGGGAATATGACTGCCAGTTTCTTGTCCTTCTTGGGCACTCCCTCTCTCTAAGCTCACGTTACTCCCTTCCTCAACCTGGGTACCTTTATCGGAGCCTTAAAATCGCTGTGCATCCTCCAGCAGCATGTACCCAACACTGTGGTCGAATAGTTCCGTGGACTCCTCTGTGCATTATGGTGGGGCTAGGGAAGGAGAGACTATTGACAAGAAGCCAATGGAATAGGCAGCTTTGGCAGCTGCATTGGCAGGCAAACTACTCTGAGCCAGGGTGACAGAGGATGAGGAGGATAAGGACGGCTTTGTTATCCATTCCACCAACTCTTCTGCATGTTGTGGCTCAATAACACGGCCAGCTGCAGAAAAAAAGGACAAACGTGCCCCACGGCCACATGCAGAGGATGCACTGTGTACATGACCAGCACTGTTGACAAGAGCCTGCTTGCCCTCTTTTAGTGGCATGTGAGCATATGCCTCTCCTTGGTGGCCTTCCAGACATGATGTAAATTTTGTTTAGCAAAAGCACACTGAACTGTATTGTGTACTGTGTACACCACCAGAAAACGTAGTACCAACTGCACTATGGGTGCACTGTATTGTGTACACCACCAGAAGTTTAATAGCAACTATGGGTGCACTGTATTGTGTACACCACCAAAAAAGTAGTAGCAACTGCATTATGGGTGCACGGTATTGTGTACACCACCAGAAGTGTAATTTCAACTATAGGTGCACTGTATTGTGCACTGTGTACACCACCAGAAAAGTAATAGCAACTGCATTAGTGCACGGTATGGTGTACACCGCCTGAAGTATATTAGAAAAAGTCTGCAGTCAGATATAGGCTACATTGGATGCAGTGTGATTATATAGATTGGGGTGATCAGACTCCAGTGGTAGGTGCGTTTTCATTAAGTACGCCAGTCCAGAACTGAATTTTTAAGTGCCTGGTAGTCCACTTTTATTTAAAAGCACAAAAAGTTCACAAAGACATCAGTAATCCTCACAGGGGGGTTCCACCATTACTGTATCTTGCTGACTAAACACTTTAGCCTCCTGGCTTACATTCTTGCCATGTGGCTGCTTCAGGCCTTTAGCCGAGGCCTTAGGTCTGCTACTCAGAAGAAAATACTTTCCTGGAGTTAAACTTACTCCTGATCAGCACCTTTCTGCTTCTATCACCAAAGACATCTGCCTCCTGCAGACATGCACGCTCTGGCTGCACCCATGCAGCCTCTGACTCCTCTCAGAGGAATGGGAGTCCATCTGACTCCCACGCACAGACTTCCTGTCTGTTGGGTTGGGCCCTGAGCCATAGTCAGGTCACAACTAAATAGCACAAACACACAGCTGTGCAATCAGCGTGCCTTTCTCTCCAAAATCTGGCGTAAACTAGCAATCTTTAAGGTAGCACAGGGTCCCACCGCCACATATCCTCCCCCCTGTTTCAAAATGGAGGTGTCATCATGAATGGGACACCTCCGTGCCAGCCATTAGCTGTGTAGGCCCATTTATTTTTCCGGTATGTTTCCACCAGCACTTCACCTTGGCACCCCTGTGCCAACTATCAGCAGCAGGAGTCCTAATCTGCCTAACCTTTTCTCTAAAGGGGAACTCCACCCACATCTTCTTCCAGGTGTGCTTCCACCGGCACTTCTTTCTGAACTGTGGGCTCCCACTAATCTCTCTACCCCTTCTACTTTCTGGCCTCAGGATCCTTCTTTTTTCTCCCACAGACCTACTCTCCCGGGACTGTTGGAGACCCACTTCCATGAAATCTGTATGGGACTGACCCCTCTCACTACTTGACGCAACATTAAGCAACAACATCTGTTTCTCAGGTTCACTAACCCCTGTGTGGTTACCCTTGGCAACCAAACCATCTGAGATCAACACCACATCCTTCTGTTTAACCTCATTAGCAATGTTCCACAAGGGGTTATTCAACTCAATATTGTCATTGGGACCTCTTGTCCCCTTGTTTGCTAGGACAGTGTCTATGGAGGGACCACCTACAGGCAAGCAGTTACTCCCTATGGGACAGTCCCGCAGTTTCACATCGCCCCCTGTTGTCCAACACTCCAATAGCAACTGTCTTATCAACGCACATTTTTCGCCAAATCTTTCCATACCATCTCGTTAACCATGTCTGTGTCCATTGGTACCTCAACCAATACCTCTCAGTTGTCCGACAGTGCTCTACAGTGCTTCTCATACATTTTTTTGTTACAGTTACCATCAACATTACTGTTGCTAAGGGAAATAGCATATCCTGCTTAGCAATCACCACTACCTCATTAAGCATCGCATTATCAGCATTAGTCAACTCAAAACCATTATGATCATATTTCTCAATAAGTTTCACATTACCATATTCCATTTTTACACTTGCCTCCCCACTGGACAGGGCACTGCAGTGAGGCAAGTCCTTTTCTGCACCAACAGTAAATCTCACCTCTGGGATCACTTCCACTTCAGTGTGAGCAATCACACAGTCAGTCTTTTCCATGATTTTAACAGGAAGAGTCTTACCCATTCTCTTTAGCAGGGGTTGAAAGCTTCAATTGAGGGCGTTGTCCCTTCTTTGCTGTGTTTTCACAAGCAGATGCCCCCTCATGGACACAGGGTAACATTGCATGCTTCTTGTTTTTTTCAACATCCCCTGCAGGCCAAAGAAATTTCCTGTTGCCAGGGGTAACAGCAGACCCACACACCTGGTCATAACCCTTGCAGGATGTCAGATACGATGACCTCTTCTCTGGGCTTGCACACAAAGCAAAGGGATGGGAGCGGACGGAATGATCCGGTGAGTCTGTACAGACGACCGGATCAGTCCGCTGGACTGGATCCCAGCGGATAGATTTTGTAGCATGCTACAAAATTTTTATCCACTGGGAATCCGTCGGCTGGATTTTTATCCGCCGAAAATTGTCCGCTCGGGCCTACACACGACCGGATCTATCCGCTGGAACTGATCCGCGGATCAATCCCAGCGGATAGATCCTCTCGTCTGTACGGGGCATTAAGGTGTCAGCATACCAAGACATTTTGGACAATTTCATGCTCCCAACTTTGTGTGAACAGTTTGGGGGACGGCACCTTCCTGTTTCAACATGACTGCGCACCTGTGCACAAAGCAAGGTACATAAAGACATGGACTTAGCAGGGTGGTGGAAAATTAACTTCAAAAGCAATCATTCATATTAGAAGCGCGACTAAAACATATACAATTAAGTGTAACAATCTAAAAAATTTAAATTCCAAAGTGCTATAATGGTGTGAAGCTCCCAACTAAAAAGTTGTTGCGCTTGAAGGTAATTTGTATTGCAATTATCTGTAGAGGGGTTTCCACCATCCCTGCTAAGAGAGCACTGGTAGGCACTGATTGACAGCGTTGAAGGACACTAATTGGTAGCACTGATGTGCACTGATATGTGGCACTGATAGGCAGCACTGATTGGCACTGATAGGTGGCACTGATGGGCACTGATATGCATCACTGATGGGCTCTGATTGGTTGTACTTATGGACACTGACTGGCATCACTGATGGGTACTGACTGGCATCACTGATGGGCACTCATATGCAGCACTGATGGGCACTCATATGCAGCACTGATGGGCTCTGATTGGCAGCACTGATGGGCTCTGATTGGCAGCACTGATGGGCTCTGATTGACAGCATTGGCTGGCACTGACAGCATTGGTTGGCACTGATTTACTGCTTTGGTTGGCACTGATAGGCAGCATTGATTGGCACTGATAGGCAGCACTGGTTGGCACTGATTAGCAGCACTGGCAGAGTGGCAGTGATAGGCTGCATTGGTTGGCACTGAAAAGCAGCACTGGCATTGAAAGGTAGCATTGGTTGGTACTGATAGGCAGCACTGGTTGGTACTGATAGGCAGCACTGGTTGGCACTGATAGACAGCACTGGTTGGCACTGATAGACAACACTGGTTGGCACTGATAGGCAGCACTGGTTGGCACTGATAGGCAGAACTGGTTGTCATTGATAAGCAGCACTGGCACGGATAGGCAGCATTGGTTGGCACGGATAGGCAGCATTGGTTGGCATGGATAAGCAACACTGGCACTGATTGGCAGCATTGGTTGGCACTGATTGGCAGCATTGGTTGGCATGGATAGGCAGCAATGGTTGGCAGTGCACTGATTGGCAGCATTTGTTGGCACTGGTTGGCACTGATAGGCAGAATTGGTTGGCACTGATAAGCAACACTGGCACTGATAGGCAGTACTGGTTGGCACTGATTGGCAGCACTGGTTGGCATGGATAGGCAGAACTGGTTGGCACAGATAGGCAGAACTGGTTGGCACGGATAGGCAGAACTTGTTGGCACGGATAGGCAGCATTGGTTGGCACGGATAGGCAGCATTGGTTGGCACGGATAGGCAGCTTTGGTTGGCAGTGCACTGATTGGCAGAATTGGTTGGCACTGATAAGCAACACTGGCATGTATAGGCAGCATTGTTTGGCACAGATAGGGGAGAGGGGGAGTTACACATTAAGGATATTGTGAAAATTGCCAGAGCTGTTCAGTGTAAGAAGCTGTCAGATAATGACACTACATGCAGGAAGAGACACCAGCTGTTAAGTCAGCGGTGATGTAGAGAATGGGCGGGACTGAACAGTTACCAGCCAATGGGATGGGTCTGGGCGGGCCGCTACATTTCTCTGGCTCCGCCCCCTCTCTGAAGCAGCGAATCATTGGCTGGTGTTGATGGCGCTTGGTCCCGCACACCCCCGACATCGCAGCTGAGTTGTGATGACTTACAACTCAGCCGCGATGTCGGGGGTGGGCGGGACCAAGCGCCATCAACACCAGCCAATGATTGAGCTGCTTCACAGAGCGGGCGGAGCCACATAAATGTCGCGGCCAGCCCAGACCCATCTCATTGGCTGGTGTTTGATGGCTGTTTAGTCCCGCCCACGCCCGACATCATTTTGAGAGCTGGTGACTTTACCTGCATGTAATGTCATTATCTGACAGCTTCATACGCTGAAAAGCTCTGGCAATTCTCACGATCTGCTGCCTGTGAAACTGTTTCACAGGCAGCGGAGGTTACACACGATCATGGATATAGCATTTCTGGGGAGATCTCTGGAGACAGCATGGGGTGATAAGGGTGTGCCCAGGCACATCCGGCACACCCCGTGTGCACGCCTATGGAGATGGCACTCTCCCAACACGCAGAATTTCACTGGTATCTCTATGGGGATGGTGGTATACCTCTTCCCTGTAGCTCCTCCTTCCCATTATCACATTTTCTCCTGTTGCTAATGGAAACAGTGCTCTCCCAGCTGCACTTTGCTGGCTCTCCCACACACTCCTCTCTCTATGAAGCGGTGATGCTTTAAACTTGCCACGACCCTCTGTAGGCAATATCTTTGTCTTGCGGTCCAACAACCTGATATCATAGGCGTTTCTATGGGCAACTGCACTACTCTCACACTTCTGGTATGCTTGCTGTTCACTCCTGGCACTCAGAGCAGGCTTCTCAGACCTTTTCTAGGTAGATTTGCAGTGGAGCCTGGGACAGAGGGCACTTGGAAACTTCATGCCCCCACTCACTGCACCGCAAACAGCGCACTTGGTTCTTAACACTTTGCACATTGATAGCTGGCCAGCTTGCACCAGCGTTACCAGGGGCAACAGCATGCACGTCCCCTTTAACTTGGTTCAGTGCTGCCAGATGCCACTTGCACCAATCCACTACAGACTCAGACTTTGGTGGGTCCTCCATACTTGCAGTCACCTGTGCACTCATTGCACCTGTGTTGCCAGGGACAACACCAGCTCTCTTTCTCCTTGGTAAGGTCTGTTCAGGCATGTTGGGGGTTCGATCAGGCGGTAACAACCCCTCCAGCCACAAGGTTCTGTCTCTCATCTCAGCAAACATTGCTTCCTTTTTGCGTTTTGACCGCCCCATCTCTGCAGTAAGGCCAAAAATGTTTTTTAACACAGTTCCTTTTAACACAATTTGGCATACTGTCTCTTAGGCCCCGTACACACGACCAAACATGTCTGCTGAAACTGGTCTGCGGGCCAGTTTCAGCATACATGTTCGGTCGTGTGTTGGCCCGAGCGTGCAGGATTCCAGCAAACATTTGCCCGCCGGGCCTTTTCCCAGCGGACAAATATTCGTGGACTTGTTTTAAAACAGTCCGCTGGAATCCTGCCCGCTCGGACATGTTCGGTCGTCTGTACAGACCTACCGTACATGTCCGAGCGCCCGCCATCCCTCGCATGTGTCGAATGACTTCGACGCATGCATGGAAGCATTTAACTGGCAGGCCCGCCCACGTCGCCACGTCATCGTCGCGGCGACACCGCGTCATCGTCGCGGCGACACCGCGGACACGCCCCGCGTATTGTTTACGCGCGGATTTCTGTACGATGGTTAGTACAGCCATCGTACAGAAATCCCCAGGCAGACATGTACAGTGAAAACGGTCCGGCGGACCGGTTTCATCGTACATGTTTGCCCGTGTGTACACGGCCTAATGCCGCGTACACACCATCACTTTATGTGATGAAAAAAAACGACACTTTCTGTGAAGTAAAAAATGACGTTTTTGAAACTTCAATTTTCAAAGACGAAGTTGCCTACACACCATCGTTTTTCTCACAATGTTCTTGCAAAGTGAGGTTACGTTCACCACGTTTTTCCATTGAAGCTCGCTTCATAAGTAGCTTCTGGGCATGCGTGGATGAAAAAACGTCTTAGAAAACGACGTTTTTTGCTACACACGGTCAATTTCTGTGAAGTAAAAAGTGCACTTTTGAAAAACGACACATAAAATTGAAGCATGCTTCAATTTTTTTTGGTCGTTTTTTACAAGACATAAAACGACGTTTTCCCCCACACACAGTCAATTAAAGTGACGTTTTTAAAAACGTCATTTTTTTTCATCACATAAAGTGATGGTGTGTACGCGGCATCAGACTTGCAAACAGCACACTTTCACATGCAGACTCCAATGGTTCACCTTTAGCTGCTTCCCACAGCATTGCTGCAAAACACACTGGGGTAGATTCAGGTAAGACTTACACCGACGTATCTCGAGATACGCCGCGTAAGTGTAAATGTGCGCCGTCGTATTTATGCGCCGTAACCACAGAACTAGATACGCCTGAAAATAGGCTTCTCCTGACCGACGTAACTTCTCTCCGCCGGCGGAGCACGGGCGCATATTTACCCCAAACGTATCTGACGCACCCATTGATTTTTTATGCAAATATGCAAATGAGGGAGATCCCCCGATTCACGAACATACGCTCGACCGGCGCAGGCTACGCGCGGTGCGCGTAAGTTGTACGCCTGGCCTAAAGTTACCCCTCATAAAGCAGGGGTAACTTTGCACCAGACTTGCTCAAGTCAGCTGGAGAGCAGTTCAGCAGCACCGTTACGGACGAGCTGAGCAACCACACTTGCAGGACAACACATGGCAACACTGCATTTCCTCGCCAGTGGATCTTTTCAGCGTACAAGTGGAGTTGTGTCTGGGATGTCACAATCCACCATGAGCAGATGCGTGCACCAGGTTGTCCCCGCAATCCTCAGACGCATGTCCCACCACGTCATCAAACCCACCCATGAGCATCAGCGGCATAAGGCAATGATGGATTTCTTCAGAATTGCAGGATTCCCACGCACCGTGGGGGCCATTGATTGCACACATGTGGCACTACGGCCCCCCAGTGACACAGAGCACATATACCGTAATCGTAAGCAGTGGCATTCCATCAACGTACAGGTGATAGCTGATGCCCAATGCCTCATATGGCACGTCCGTGCCAAACACCCCTGGTCCAGCCACGACAGCTACATATACCGTCAAAGCAACATCCCAACAGAATTTGAACAGAACGTGTACAGGAACAGCTGGCTGGTTGGTGAGTGACATGGGTGTCAGGCATGACTGTCCGCCCCCATGATGCAGACATCACGAGGGGCACATGCACGACTAACATCCTCCTGTCTTTTCCCTTCCAGGTGACGCGGCATATGCACTTGGGCCCCATCTCATGACTCCATTCCGGAATCCTGAAACCCAAGGAGAGCAAAGATACAATGATGCACACACACATACCCGTGGAGTGGTGGAACGCACATTTGGCCTCCTGAAGTCCCGTTTCAGATGCCTGGATAAGTCCGGGGGGACCCGTCCTCAGCAGACGGGGTAGCCTGGGTAAGGGGGGGATGTCTGGTTCGGGGGTCAGGTCATCACGTAGGTCAATCTCCAGGCCCTTTCTCATGGCGAAGTTGTGCAGAATGCAACATGCACCAATGATCTGGCACACAAAGTTTGGGGAATACAACAGGGTCCCCCCGGACTTATCCAGGCATCGGAAACGGGACTTCAGGAGGCCAAATGTGCGTTCCACCACTCCACGGGTATGTGTGTGTGCATCATTGTATCTTTGCTCTCCTTGGGTTTCAGGATTCCCGAACCAGACATTCCCGCCCTTACCCAGGCTCCCCCATCTGCTGAGGAAAGAGCAGTCAGGAGATGCCTCGTGGTAGGCATGTTTGCACGTTAAACACACACATTCATCATGGCACAAGGAGAATGCACGCATGCACACCACTGTGGTCCCTAGCACACACCCCACATCCTCATCAAATTGGATTAGCCCAAAGTCCACCATGCAGGACTTGGGAGAAGCAACGCCGCGCCAAGGCTCCAATTATGTTGCTGTACATTCATACACCATTCACACGGGTCATGGGGATAATTTCTCCCTAACGACCGAGGGTGACACCCCTTACTGTCAGGAGTGTCACCCCCCCACATTCACACACCAGTCACACTGTAGCCTGCACTACTGACCGTGTGCAGTATAAAAATAAAAATAAATCTCCTCACCGGAGATAAAAAAATAAAGAAAACTCCTCACCGGAGATAAAAATAAAGAAAAAAAAATCAATTGTCCTGTTGTGGGCTCTGCCTGGTGCCCCGTCTTTGCCTCCTCACTTGCCTGGGGGCAACTTCAGGTGGGGCATCATCAGGAGACTCCTCCTCACGTCTCCCACTCCTGGCAGGTTCTGGCTGCCTGCCCTCCAACGCCACCGCTATGCGGGTGAGCACCGCGGTGGTCTCGGTGTGCATCCGCAGCTGGTGGGTATTGTTCACATTTTGCTGCCGCCTCAGGTGCCTCACCTCTGCCGTATTGGCCTTAACAGCCACTTTGAGGCTCTTGACCTCAGCCACCAGGCGGGAGGTCGTTGCCTGCAGCTCCCCAACACAGGTTGCCACTGCTGCGAAATTGGCACTGATATCCCCCAAAGACTCAGCGATCTGGGTCGAGGAGGCCAGGCTGTCTGCGATCCGCTTAATGTCACGGGCAACAACACCCACATACTGGGTCTGACGGGCCTGATCCCTCGCAAGGGTTTCCTGGATGGCCTCAGGAACCCCTCGTGTTTTTTTGGTCACCTTCCTGGGGGCAGGAGAGGCTTGTGGCCATGCATAGGGGGAGGCCCGTGTGGAGCTTCCCCTGATGGAGGAGGAGGGTTGGGAGGGTTCACTGATGGAGGAGGAGGGTTGTGAGGGTTCCATGATATGGGAGGAGGGTTGTGAGGGTCCCATGATGGGGGAGGAGGGTTGTGAGGGTTCAGGGATGGGGGAGGAGGGTTGAGAGGGTTCAGGGATGCTGGGATTTTCATCCAGAATAAAAATAGCATCCTCCAGGTCCCCGTGCTCCTCCTCTACTTCCTACAGGGGAGAGGTATGGGCACTCTCAACCCTGGATGGCATGGGTCGCCCTGCAGCCTACGATGGCCCAGCTCCCTCTTGCACATCTGTGGATGACACAAAACATTCACATGTTGGTGGACCCACACACTTGTCACATGTTCCCTTCCACCCCCACACATGCTACACACCGTATAGGAGATAAAACACACTTACCTGTCCTCAAGGCCTGGTGTCCAGAGTCGTACCCCTCCATGCCCTCCACCTGCTCACGCTGCAGGCACTGTGCAATTAATTCGTCCTCCGGGGTCAACCGCACTGTACAGGGTGGTCCTCCTCCAGTGCCCCTGGCATGACGTGAAATAGCACCCAGCTTTTCCCGGACCTTCCTTTTAAGATCATTGATCTTTTTTTGAATGTCCAGGATGCTCCTGGTGGCATTGCCCACGGCACTGACCTGCAGGCTCAGCTCCGTCAGGATCTCCCTTTTACGGGCCCTACTTGTCTGGTGACTGAGGGCACCATGAAGATACTTGTCATTCTCCACAATCCAAGCCACAATAATTGCCCTCTCCTCCGGGCAAAAGTTCCTCTTCCTCCGATCCATCCTCTTCCTCTGGGTATTTGCACCAGCCGACATTGCCTTGCAAAAGTACTTCCCCCCCCCCTATAGGGGGGGAAAAAATCAGGATGTACTTTTGTCGCTTTTGGCGCATGTCTGGGTCGTATTTATAGGCTCGGCGTATCCCAGGAAGTTGGGCCAGCGTAGTTGTGAGCATGCGCACATGGGAGCGATCATATGCCCACTTCACTGCGCATGCTCCGTTCAGGATACGCCGGGCGTATATCACTACTCCACGTTCCGACCATCATTTGCATAAAGTCACACCCACTTACACTTATGCCGGCTTACACCGACAAAATTCAGTTACGCCGGCGCAACGTTAGGAGAAAGTGCATTGTGAATACTGTACTTGCCTCTCTGATATACGTCGGTGTATCGCAAATAAGATGCGCTACGCCGGTATAAAGATGCGCCAATCTACCTGAATCTACCCCACAGTTTCTTCCTACTCACTGTTTTTGGTATGCGAGGATCTGGAATTCTTCCAAAACTGCCCGAAGCAATACCTCCACCATGTGTAAGATTGGGGTGATCAGACTCCAGTGGTAGGTGCGTTTTCATTAAGTATGCCAGTCCAGAACTGAATTTTTAAGGGCCTGGTAGTCCACTTTTATTTAAAAGTACAAAAAGTTCACAAAGTCATCAGTAATCCTCACAGGGGGGTTCCACCATTACTGTATCTTGCTGACTCAACACTTTAGCCTCCTGGCTTACATTCTTGCCATATGGCTGCTTCAGGCCTTTAGCCTAGGCCTTAGGTCTGCTCCTCAGAAGAAAATACTTTCCTGGAGTTAAACTTACTCCTGATCAGCACCTTGCTGCTTCTATCACCAAAGACATCTGCCTCCTGCAGACATGCATGCTCTGGCTGCACCCATGCAGCCTCTGACTCCTCTCAGAGGAATGGGAGTACACCTGACTCCCATGCACAGACTTCCTGTCAGTTGGGTGGGGCCTTGAGACATAGTCAGGTCACAACTAAATAGCCCAACACACAGCTATGCAATCAGCGTGCCTTTCTCTCCAAAATCTGGCATAAACCAAAAATCTTTAAGGTCGCACAGGGTCCCGCCGCAACAATATATATATATATATATATATCAGTGCTGGGACAAGGTCATCCAGCGCCCAGGGCGAAGATGCCGAGGTGCGCCCACCCAACCCCATTTTATGCATGACCAATCATCTTACCCACACCTGATCATTATACCTATATATAGGGTGCAGAGGTCAAGATTAAAAAAGTGTAAAGGTCAGAAGAAAAAATAATGTACAGAGTGCAGCAGTCAGGAGCCGATAAAAGTACAGGGTGTAGGGGTATGGTTTATGTAATATACAATGTGCAGGAGTTAAGAGTGGGTAAACTACAGAGATAAGGAGTATGTATATACACCCTAGTGCACCGCAGTATCACCTATGAGGCATTTCCTGTATACAGTATATACACACATATATACATAAAGCCATCATAAAGTGTTTTGTAAATACACATGTTTTAATCTGTTATTGTAAATTGTTATTTTTCTTATGCTTAATAAAATTCTACTGAGAAATAAATAATGTGGCCCAGATTCACAGAGAGCACGGCGCACATTACACCGCTGTACGCTACGCCAATGCAGCGCAGAGAGGCAAGCATGGAATTCAGCAAGCCAGTGCTCCCAACGCTGTGCCAGCGTGGCCTGGGTTTCGAAGGCGTACGCCGGCGTAGGTGGAAGTGGGTGTGACCCCTGCAAATGAGGCGTGGCCCCATGCAAATTATGGGCCGAGCGCCATACAGATATGTATCACAAACTGCGCATGCGCCGTGACGTGGACGCATCCCCCTGCGCCTGCTCACAACCACGTCGGAACAACTACCTAAACTACGCCGGATCACGGCGTACGGCGTGAACGTAACCTACTCCCAGCAAGACACACGTCCAATGTAAAATACGCCGGCTTCTGTTCCCTGGTGCAGACCTTTGCATGTCTGCTTCTGGGTTGCACCTCCTTTATGGGGCATGACTTTACGCCGGACGTACAACTTACGCGCACCTCGCGTAGCCTGCGTCGGGCGCACGTACGTTCGTGAATCGCCATATTTCCCTCATTTGCATATTTGAATGGCTAATCAATGGGAGCGCCACCATGCGTCCAGCCTAAATGTGCACCCATCCTACGCCGGCGTAGGCAAGTTACGTCGGCGGGGTGAAGCCTGTTTTTAGGCGCATCTTAGTTTGTGGGTCTGACGCACAGATACGACGGCACACATTTGCACCAAGGTCGGCGTACCTTGTTATACTTCGGCGTAAGTGCTTTGTGAATCTGGGCCTATGTATATATACACACATATATACATATACACACACATAAAGCCACCCATTTATGTTCCTGCCTGACCCAAGTGTCTTATCTGACATTATCGTACATAATAAAGGTTTAAATCCCTGCAAAAAAAAATATATCCACCCCGTACTGCATGGGTTAAATGCTAATTTAGTCTAGGGGGCAAAGGATTAAGGCATAAATAGGATGGGTTCAACTTTAATTAAAAAATAATATATGGCTCAAATCACTAATTATTTTCCTACAAGAAACTCATTTTAGAAAAGACAAAATTCCAAAGTTAAAGAGTCTGGGATTTCCCGTGGTGTATGATGGTGCCTCCCACACCTCAAAGGCAAATGGAGTAGCAATTTTATTGGCTAAAAGGTTAGTATGGAAGGAATCCAAGGTAATAACAGACGATGAAGGACGTTTTCTCCTGGTAAAGGGGATGTCGAATGAAAATAAGGTTACCCTAGTAAATATATACCTTCCAAACGAAGACCCTGTCCCTGCTTTGGAGAGGTATCTGGATTTGGTAAACCAAAACAAAGAAGGGGCGCTGATTCTGGGGGGGGGGTCTGAATATGGTATTAGAGCCCAGTTTAGACTCTTCTAAGGAATCTTATCATATATCCAACACAAAACTACGGAGAGCAAGGAAAATCTTACAAGAATTGCAGTTAATAGATAGCTGGAGGACCGTACACATACATGAGAGGGACTATAGTTTTTATTCAGCAAAACATAAAACATACACAAGAATTGACTATTAGATATGTGCATTCCCGTTCGTACGAATGTTATTTTCGGACGAAAATGTTCATTTTCGTACCCGCAGAATAATGTGTACATACGAAAAAATGAAAGCACCAAAATACGAAAACGACTGGATTACGAATGAGCCGCATAACGAACAACCGCAAATACGAACGAACGATCTGATGAAAATACGACAAAACGAAAACGGCAAAAGAACGAAAATTACATCTATAACAAAAGATTTGCATTCTGTATCCTGTTTGAATCCCCTCTCTGCTCGTATCCTCAGCCGCATGTCCACATGACACCTACAACAAAAGATTTGCATTCTGTATCCTGTTTGAATCTCCTCTCTGCTCGTATCCTCAGCCGTATGTTCACACGACATCCACAACAAAAGATTTGCATTCTGTATCCTGTTTGAATCCCCTCTCTGCTCGTATCCTCAGCCGTATGTTCACACGACATCCACAACAAAAGATTTGCACTCTGTATCTTGTTTGAATCCCTTCTCTGTTCGCACCCTCAGTCGTATGCTCACACGACATCCACAACAAAAGACCCGCACCCTGTATTTTGAATTCCTTTTTTCTGTTCGTATTTTGGATTCAACAGAATGCAAATCTTTTGCCACAGATGTCACACGAACACACGACCCAAAACACCAAAAGAAAAAGGACCCAAAACACAGAATGCAAATCCCTTGCCACAGATGTAATTTTTGTTTTTTTGAATGGGCAGTGAGTGTAGTTAGTAAAGCAGCTTCTCTTTTGTGCTGAGTAGTACAGTAAAGCCAAATAAACTTTTCTGTGGATTTTCATCTCAAGGGAGATCAGTTGGCCAGACTTTTGAACCCAAAAATGGTTTTCTGATGGAGTTTAAAAACGAAAAAATTTTCTGAGAACGAACGGAAAACGATCGTTTTTATGTTTGTTGTTAAAAAAGTCTGACCAAGTGTATGGGGCTTAACAATCGTTAATATGGATGAGCCGCGTGTTGAAAGTGCCGCGAATCCCGCGATATATTTACGAAAGTACAAAATGACGAAAATCCCTTTTCTGTTCGTATCTTCAGTCGCATGCCCACATGACATCCACAACAAATTGTCATAGATGTCACACGAACACACGACCGAAAACACGAACAGAAAAAGGAATCCAAAACACAGAATGCAAATCATTGACGAAAATTCACGAAAATTATTGTCTAACAAGTAACGAACATGAATTAAACAGAATAACGAACCATCCCGCATGTACGAAAATAAAACGGTAACGAAAATACGAAACGATCGGAATACGAAAAAATCTCGTCGTACGAAAAACGAACAGGAACGAACAGGAAAACGGGCGTCTTACGAAAAACGAACGGAAACGAACCTACGGAACGATACGAAACAGAACAAAAAAAACTAATTTTTTTTCTGTGCACATGTCTATTGACTATATATTTTTAGATCAAAATATATTGCTAAGTCTAGTCTACGAGAAGCAACAATGGGCTCATTTACTATATCAGACCATGCGCCAGTGAACTGCACTATAGAATGGGGGGAACCAGGTCCAAGGGAGTGGAATTGGAAGATCAACGAAACGCTAATCAGAGACCCAGAATATGAGTGTAAGATAGAACAAGAAATAGAATCTCTTTTTTTAATAAACGACTCTGACGGTACAACGCCGCTATGCAAATGGGAGACACACAAATGTTACATGAGGGGAATTCTTATCTCATTAGGGGCACATCGAAAACGCGCTCTGACCCCAAAGTTAGATGGCCTGCTTGGGGAGATTCACATATTATAGAATGAACATAAGAAAGCGCAAAGAGCAGATATTGAAGAAAGGCTAATGAGCTTACGAGATAAATTGAATTTGTTATTGATGGATAAGGCGAAGGCCAAACTAAGTCGCTGTAGGAGGGCGTACTATGAATATGGGAATAAGCCAAGCAGGATGTTGGCAAACGCATTAAGAGAGACGAGAGCAAAGAACCACATTGAAAAAATAAAAACTCAGGGAGACAACTTAGTCAGCTCGTCACAGCTTATAGCGAAAGCCTTTAGAGACTATTATAGTAGATTATATCAATTAGAGAGGCAACCAGTAACGGGGACGAGTCAGAGCAGAGAAGAACAAATAAAGGAATATATAATCTAATAAAGGAATATATAATCTAAACTAGGATTGAGGGGGAGGGTGAATTAGAATTACATCGAGCAGACAGGTCAGTTAGTGGTCAGACATTAATGGAGAGTGGAATGGGGATAGATGGGGGAAGGGTTATGGCAGGTGACAAGAAAGTTCCCATGTTGCAAACAGCCATTGGAAATAATAGTGCCATTTTTACTACTATAAATTATATGAAAAACACCAGAGAAAAATGTAACAATACATTTAAGTGTTTGTTCACCAATGCCAGAAGTCTGCCAAGCAAAACAGGTGAGCTGGAAGCTCTGGTGCATGAGGAGAGCTATGATGTAATCGGTATTGCTGAAACTTGGCTTCAATCCTCACATGACTGGGCTATTAATATTCCTGGCTATGCTCTCTTTCGGAAAGACAGGGTAAAAAGGAAAGGTGGAGGGGTCTGTCTCTATGTGAGAAGTGACCTCAAAGCAAGCGTGAAAGAGATCCTGGTTGATGGAGAGTGTGATGAGGCTGAAGCATTATGGGTGGAACTGCATACAGATGTGCGTAGTTCAAAATTAATCATTGGAGTTTGTTATAAACCACCCAATGTTAATGAGGAGGTGGAGACTCAGCTCCTTGCACAGATGGAAAGGGCTGCAAGGTCTGGGACGGTGATAATAATGGGGGATTTTAACTACCCAGAAATTGACTGGATTAATGGCACTTCTGGGACAGTAAAAGGACAAAAATTTAAAAACCTATTGCAGGACAATTTTATGGTGCAGTTTATTGAGGCCCCAACTAGGAATGATGCCCTGTTGGACCTGATAATCTCAAACCATGCAGAGCTTATTACTAATGTTCAGATAAAGGAACACCTGGGTAGCAGTGATCATAACATGATTTCATTTAATGTTAACTATAAGCAAGAAATACATACAGGAAATATTAAAACACAACATTTTAAGAGAGCAAATTTTCCAAGGATGAGGGCTGCTCTCCAGGACTTGGACTGGGAGGGACTATTAGCACAGCTGAACACAGAACAGAAATGGGAATTCTTCAAAAAGACTGTGTGGAACCTCACTGCAAAGTATGTTCCCATGGGCAATAAGTTTAAAAGGCTAAAAATAAAACCTATGTGGCTCACGGTCAAAGTTAAAAAAGCTATAAACAATAAGAAAGTAGCTTTTAAAAAATATAAAAATTAAGGAACACTAGTGTTGTTTAAATGTTACAAAGAATATAACAGGATATGCAAAAAGGAAATCAAGGATGCAAAAATTCAAAACGAACGACAGATTGCAAAAGATAGTAGGACAAACCCCAAAAAATTATTTAAATATATTAATAGTAAAAAGGTGAAGTCTGAGCATGTAGGCCCCTTATAAAATAATCTAGAGTGGGTGACTGGGGACAAAGAGAAGGCACATTTATTAAATGTTTTCTTCAGCTCTGTGTATACAATGGAGCATGGGGGAGCTCATGTCCAAAATGGGGGTGGGAGTGACACAGCCTCAAATCCACAATGGCTCAAAAGTGATATGGTCCAGAAATATTTAGACAGAATAAAGGTGGATAAAGCACCTGGACCTGATGGCATCCATCCACGGATCCTAGGTGAGTTGAGCTCTGTCATTTCAAAGCCACTGTATCTAATATTTAGGGACTCATTAATGACAGGAATAGTACCACTGGATTGGCGCAGGGCCAATGTGGTGCCCATATTTAAAAAGGGAACAAAGTCTTTACCAAGTAACTATAGACCTGTTAGTTTAACTTCTATAGTTGGGAAGATACTGGAACGTTTAATAAAAGACCACATGGATAAGTTCTTGCTGGAAAAAAACTATTTAAGCAGCAGACAACATGGATTCATGAAAGACAGAAGTTGTCAGACAAACCTGATTTCCTTTTATGAAGAGGTAAGTAAAACCCTGGACAGAGGCGTGGCTGTGGACGTGATATATTTGGATTTTGCAAAAGCGTTCGATACAGTTCCGCACACACGGCTCATGTGTAAGGTAAGGTCTACAGGATTGGATATATCAGTTTGTAAATGGATAGAAAACTGGCTGAAAGACAGAATTCAGAGAGTCGTGGTTAATGATTCTTACTCTGAATGGTCCAAGGTTATCAGTGGTGTACCCCAAGGTTCAGTGCTGGGACCCTTACTTTTCAATATATTTATAAATGATATTGGGTCTGAGATCAAAAGTAACATTTCTGTCTTTGCAGATGACACCAAGCTATGCAGTGGAATAACGTCCTTGCAGGATGTCTCCAATTTACAAGCCGACCTCAATGCTCTGTCTAATTGGGCGACTAAGTGGCAGATGAGGTTTAATGTAGATAAATGTAAAGTTATGCACTTGGGGGCTAAGAATATGCATGCATTATACATACTAGGGGGAGTACAACTGGGGGGATCTGTAGTGGAGAAGGATCTGGGGGTTTTAGTTGATCATAAGCTCAATAATGGCATGCAATGCCAAGCTGCGGTTTCCAAAGCGAGCAAAGTCCTTTCTTGTATTAAGAGAGGTATGGACTCCAGAGACAGAGATATAATTTTGCCCCTGTACAAATCATTAGTAAGACCTCATCTGGAATATGCAGTTCAGTTTTGGGCACCAGTTCTCAAAAAGGACATTGGAGAACTGGAGAAAGTGCAGAGAAGGGCAACCAAACTGATAAGAGGCATGGAGGAGCTCAGCTATGAGGAAAGATTAGAGGAACTGAATTTGTTCACTCTTGAGAAGAGGAGAATAAGGGGGTATATGATCAACATGTACAAATATATAAGAGGTCCATACAGTGAACTTGGTGTTGAGTTATTCACTTTACGGTCAACACTGAGGACAAGGGGGCACTCTTTACGTCTAGAGGAAAAGAGATTTCACCTTCAAATACGGAAAGGTTTTTTCACAGTAAGAGCTGTGAAAATGTGGAACAGACTCCCTCCAGAGGTGGTTCTGGCCAGCTCAGTAGATTGCTTTAAGAAAGGCCTGGATTATTTCCTAAATGTACAGAATATAACTGAGTACTAAGATTTGTAGGTAAAGTTGATCCAGGGTAAATCCGATTGCCTCTCGGGGGTTCAGGAAGGAATTTTTTCCCCTGCTGTAGCAAATTGGATCATGCTCTGCTGGGGATTTTTGCCTTCCTCTGGATCAACTGTGGGTATGGAGTTGGGTGTATAGGATTTTACTGTGTTTTTTATTTTGTTTTTTTATTTTTTGTGGTTGAACTGGATGGACTTGTGTCTTTTTTCAACCTGACTAACTATGTAACTATGTAAGTACACATAATGACCTCAGGGATGCCCAAGATACTGGAAGAAAGTATCGGGAGCATAGAGGAACCAATTACAGCTGAGGAATTATTAGAAGCAATTAAAGCAATGAAACCGGGCAAATCCCCGGGACCAGATGGATACACCCTACTTTACTATAAAAACTTTTATGAAAAGTTGGCACCAAAATTTATGACTGCATTTAACTCATTAAGAGAAGGACAACCGATGTTAAGGGAAACACTAATGGCCCATATAGCAGTAATCCCTAAAGAAGGGAAAGACCCCTCCCAATGCACTAGCTACCGCCCAATCTCCCTGTTGAACGTTGACCTGAAGATTTTCTCAAAAATACTTGCTAATAGACTAGTGTCACACATCCCTGCCTTAATACATCCTGATCAAGTAGGGTTCACGCCCGGCAGAGAGGGGAGGGAAAATACACAAAGAGTGCTGAGTACCATCTACCTATCCCAATTTCATCAAAATCCATTAGTTTTAGTATCGACTGATGCAGAGAATGCTTTTGATAGAGTTGATTGGGGATTCCTGAGAGCCATTTTACAACATATAGGTCTAGGGGAAGGGATGCAAAATTGTATCACAAGCCTGTATTCATGCCCGATGGCAAGAGTAAAGGTAAATAAAGTAATGTCTGATCCCTTCCCAATAAGGAACGGAACAAGGCAGGGATGCCCACTTTCTCCGTTAATCTTTACTCTTGCTCTTGAACCATTCCTGAGAACTATACGGGCAAATACGGATATTAGAGGCATCCGGATAAAAGGGGACGAATATAAGGTTGCTGCATTTGCAGACGACTTACTGTTTTCATTAACGACCCCAGGGCTATCTCTACCAGCTTTGTTGAAGGAAATAAGAGAGTATGGTGACCTGTCCAATTTTAAGGTGAACTATAGTAAATCAGAGGCGATGGGGGTGGAGGTAAATGAGCACATGCAGCAGCTACTGGCGGCAAACTTCCCTTTTAAGTGGACGGGTTCTCATATATGCTATCTGGGAACGAAGATACCAAAAAACTTGAATAGAACCTTTGAATTACATTTTATACCACTGGTGAGATCGATTAAAGCTGACTTCCAACGATGGGATAGGGAGGTCTTCACATGGTTCGGAAGAATCAATATTATTAAAATGAACGTAATGCCGAGATTGCTTTATTTGTTCCAGACCCTAACCGATAAGGATCCCCCTTGGTTTTTTGAGAGATCTGAGATATAGATTTACTAAGTTCATTTGGGCAGGAAAATCAGCGAGAATTAGGAGGGAAGTTTTGACATTATCGAAAGAGAGGGGAGGAGTGGGATTCCCAGACCCAATGAGCTACCATGATGCCTCTCATATGGCACGGGTGGCAGAGTGGTGTACCCATCAAAAGGAAAAACCATGGATTCGAATAGAACAAAAGATAGCGAATATTCCTTTAGAGGGTATGGCGTGGATCTTAGATGTGGATATTCCACAAGAAGTGAAAAAACACCCTACAGTGGGAGCAACGACACGAGCTATAAAAAGGCTATTTAAGAAAACCAAAATTTCAAAATAACCAAGCCCACTGGCACCGGTCCTCGGGAATCCGAGCTTTGAACTAGGCCTAATTGGGAATGAGTAGATTCATACATTTCATGAATGATACTCAAAGAACAAAGTGTGGGGAAAGCAAAGAGAGAATCAGGAGGGAATTAGACCCAATGAGACAAATACAATTAAAGGATGTTATTCAAACAATGAGCCTACAAGGGGAAGTGATCCGAGAATTGTCAGACTTTGAGGAAATATATTATAAGGGAGAACCAGTGAGACATGGCCTATCATTGATGTATAGTCTCTTAGTGGAGTCAGAAGCCCCGCAAGACCTAGCATTTATTCAGGCTTGGGAAAGAGACTTGGGGTTTACATTCTCGGAGATCACAAAAAAACTAAAATTTTTAGATTCACACATAAGGCCTCGCTAGCCACTAGATATCAGGAAGCTGGGTACAAAATCCTAACTAGATGGTATAGGACCCCTGTAGCGTTGAAGCGAATATTCCCTCAAGTATCAGATCAATGCTGGAGATGTGGGGAAGTGGAGGGCACCATGATACATCTATTCTGGGAATGCTCTAAACTTAAGGGGCCAGATTCATGTAGATCAGCGGATCTTTAGATCCGCTAGATCTACGTGTTTTACGATCCGCCGGTGCAATTTAGCGAGGCTAGTGCATGATTCATAAAGCACTTACCTCGCAAATTGCACCGTCGGATCCTAACTCCCCCCGGCGGAATGCAAATTCCGCGGCTGGGGGGAGTGTACAATTTAAATCAGGCGCGTTCCCGCGCCGATTTAACTGCGCATGCGCCGCCGGCGAAAAAGCCCAGTGCGCATGCTCCAAATGACGTCGCTAGGACGTCATTGTTTTCGGCGGGTAGGTTACTTACGGCCATCCGTATTCCCGACAGACTTACGCAAACGACGTAACAAATTTAAAACTTGGCGCGGGAACGTCGGCCATACTTAACATTAGCTACCCCTCATATAGCAGGGGTAGCTATCCGCCGGAAAAAAACGAATGCAAACGACGTTGAAAAAGAGCGACGGGCGGGCGTACGGACGTGAATCGGCGGTTCTCCTCATTTGCATATGCGACATGTAAAAAAAAGCGACGACACCTAGCGGCCGGCGGGAGATTACAGCCTAAGATTCGACTGGTGTAAGTCACTTACACCAGTCGGATCTAAGGGAGATCTATGCGGAACTGATTATGAATCAGTCGCATAGCTCCGACCGTGGGATCTCACAGATCCGACTGTCGGCTCTCACAGAAACGACGGCGGATCAGGAGATCCACCGTCGTATCTCTTGATGAATCTGCCCCAGTGACTTTTGGAAAATGGTAGTCAATACAGCAAAATAAATTACTGGGATGAATCTGGGAGATAATCCGGCAGCACTTCTTTTAAATGTCTTTCCAATCTCCATGGCAAAATAAAAAAATTCACTGCTTAGACATTTACTTACAGCAGCTAAAGCGTGTATCCCAATTTTGTGGAAAAGCACGAGCCCGCCGACAAGACAACAATGGCTGGGCAGGGTAACTGAAATACAGCAGATGGAAAACCTGACAATGGGAATGAGAGAGCAGGAAGAGAAATATAGACAGGCCTGGGCGCCATATATCAGTTATAGGGAGCAGAACCCCTGAGGCGGGGGGGGACTGAGGGGGAGGGGGGGGACAGATGTTCCCTTTTTTTTTTGTTTTTTGTTTTTTGTTTGTTGTATGTTTATTTTGTGATTTAGATAACCAGGGTTTGTGCCCGGCGGAGGGGGAATGGGGTAGTTACAATGGTAGGATAAATAATACACATCAAATTAAGATTTTGTCGTAATCAAAGGAAGGAAAATGTATAGTTAAAATTAAGAATAAGAATGTTGGAATGTATTATACTGTACCTATTTGTTTTTCTATGTATGAAATATGGAGAAGTGGAAGAAAAAGTATATAAAATAAAGAATTAAAAAAAAAAAATAATAATATATGCACATATTTTTGCCAGTAAAAAATGTGCATTTATTATTTTTTAAAACAATAGCCTACAAAGTATTGCACCCATGATCAGCAGACTGCTTGTGCAACGTCCGGCTCCTGCACACACTGCCTAAAGCCCTGTGCCCATACCTCTGTACAAGCTGCCATTGCAGAGCTGTAGGCAGTGTGAATGAAATACGGGTGCGCTGATCAGTGTGCTTGCAGTTCATTTAAACTACAAGTCTGTCTGCTGCAGTGGTGGACAAAACTTGTAGTTTCTACATTCAAAGATTCCTGTGAATTAATGATGTGGCTGTGAAGAGAGGGGGTCAGCTAGAACATGGTACATGTTACATCCTGAACACTGGTGTAACATGTTCCAAAATGTGAAGTTATAATTTAAGCTGGTACGCATGCACAGTTTTTTTTGTTCAAATTGCTGGCTGGTTCTTGCCTCTACACAAGTGATGTGGATGCAGGAATATTCAGGGAAGTTGTATTCTGACAGTAGGGGCCTGATGCAAGCAATTGGCTGCAAGCTGCTGATTGAATAAGGTTTTCCAGCTGTCCTTTTCAACAGCAGCTGATCTAATGCAGTGGCGGTGTGTCCATAGAGGGCGCCGGAGCGCCGCCCCCTCTCGCTCTTGCACCGCCACTGATTACAATAGATAGATTCATGCATTGCATGAATCTATGTATTGTTGTCACTGCTGCCATCTATTCAGATGGCTGGCCTGATGGTGAGCGCCGGCCATCTGAATAACGGCAGCTGGTAGGCTTTCCGAGTACAGCCCTCAGACTGTATTCAGCTTCCAGATACTTATCTAAGGGATGTACGAGGGGTGCGTTCCTTGGATAAGACTGACAGGCGTCTCAGCCAATCAGGTTCACCGGTTCTGGTTACCGGTAACCTGATTGGCTGAAGTGTCATCGAGGGTGGGAGAAGACATCGAGGGACGTGGAAGGAGGATGGCCGACCCCAGACAGGTAAGTGCCGTGTGGGGGAGGGGCATTTTACAGGGCACAGCGGCGACAATTGGCACAGTGACAGTGGCGAAAATGGGCACAGTGGCGACAATGGGCACAGTGGCAGTGGCATCAATTGGCACAGTGGCAACAATGGGCAC
The DNA here is from genome assembly GCF_905171775.1 of Rana temporaria. Lineage (NCBI taxonomy): Eukaryota > Metazoa > Chordata > Amphibia > Anura > Ranidae > Rana > Rana temporaria. The sequence goes on along the minus strand of NC_053491.1, from coordinate 294,412,836 downwards.
AGTGGCGACATTTGGCACAGTGAAAGTGGCATCAATTGGCACAGTGGCGACAATGGGCACAGTGGCAACAATTAAAGGGCACATTGGCATCAATTGGCACAGTGGTGACAATTAAAGGGCACAGTGGTGACAATTAAAGAGCACAGTGGCGACAATTGGCACAGTGGCGACAATTGATGGGCACAGTGGCTGCATTTGATGGCATGGCACAGTGGTGACAATAGATGGCACAGTGGCTGCGTTTGATGGCATGGCACAGTGACAACAATTGATGGGCACAGTGGCTGCGTTTGACGGCATGGCACAGTGGCTGCGTTTGATGGCATGGCACAGTGGTGACAATTGATGGTACAGTGGCTGCGTTTGATGCCATGACACAGTGGCTGCGTTTGACGGCATGGCACAGTGGCTGCGTTTGATGGAATGGCACAGTGGTGACAATTGATGGTACAGTGGCTGCGTTTGATGCCATGACACAGTGACTGCGTTTGATGCCATGGCACAGTGGTGACAATTGATGGCACAGTGGCTGCGTTTGATGGCATGGCACAGTGACTGCGTTTGATGGCATGGCACAGTGGTGACAATTGATGGCACAGTGGCTGCATTTGATGGGCCCAGTGACTGCATTTGATGGGCACAGTGGCTGCATTTGATGGGCACAGTGGCTGCATTTGATGGGCACAGTGAGGCTGCAATTGTTTTTTTGTTTTCGTTTGCGCCCCCCCAGCCACTGCTCCACTCTCCACTCGTTCACAGGCTGACAATACATACAGCACAAGGTGCTGCTGTATATGGATGAGGTGGACACTGGACACTGGACATACACTGGGTAAAGAGTTATAATAAGAATATTTTACTTACCTCCGAGTCCTGGAGCCAGAGAACCGAAACTGAAAGTGACACAGCCGCCCGGGGAAAGCACTGCTCATTTCCTAGCAGTGCAAAAGGACCCGATGTGAGTGGCTGGAGAGGCTCAGGACCTGATGTGAGTGGCTGGAGAGGCGCCCTGAAAAGTGCCACAGAGCTCAAAGAAAACTTGCATATGAAACGTCTTGCCTGCATCATTGGCATGGCGCTTCAATGATGCTTTAATTGTGCACTGTGCCCGGTGCCTGGAGCCCGCCCCGAACACTTAAAGAACATTTTTTTTTTCTTAAAGGGACAAAAAAAATGTATTTTTTTTTTCATTTTTTTTTGTTAGTGGCTTTGGGGTGGGGGGCGGCGTCCAAGCGCCCCCTTTGGACGGGCCACCACTGGATTGGTAGGTTCTCACTTGGGACACGAAATTCACAGACCCTGAGAGACTTTGGGTGGGAAAGAGCCTCCAGACTCTGATTACAAGGACTTTGGTCCTGAAAGTGTTAAACCACCTGCAGGAAAGGCCTAAAGAGGAACAGGAAGCCTTCAGCAGGTGTCTGTGAGGTGGAGTAGAACAGCATACAGCAGACTGAGCAGTGTGGACTGACTGGTGACTGAGACATGGTTGCTGAACTGTGGAGATATCCTCTTTGGCACCCCTGAGGCAGGTGGGAACTTTCAAAAACCCTTTTAAGTTTATAGGCGTCGAGCCAAGATTTTGTTTGTTTGTACAGAAATTGATGGAATATTTTTGTTTGTGTTTCCATGCTGTGGACAAGATGTTTTTTGTTGGCTGTTTTTAAAAAAATAAAAAGTTCTGTTTGCTTTTACAAACTTGGCTGGTGATCCTGAGTTCCACATTATTTTATATTCTGTATATAACTTTAATAATAACATTTTATATTTAGAAATGCAAATTAGCCATAGAGCCACATGCTGTTTGGCCTGGGCATATAGGCATCAATGACCTTACCCCTTACATAGGCCATAAAAAAAGGCAGTGCATATATTTCCAACTATCTCCTTTACAGGACATACATTGCAACTAAACATCAGATACAATTTAATGTCATCTCAATTTAAAACTCTATATAGTCTCATTTAACACTGCCTCTGTAAACATCTTGATCCAAGTAATCATTGTTTCACACTAGTATCTCCTTTATTTTATTTATTTCAGTTTATTCATGTCAACACGGAAAACCCAGTGCTTATGGTTCAAGTTGGCTCATTTTCCTAATACAAATCACACATCGGCACTATACTTTTTCCCATCATATTAGAAACATAATTGTGAAAACTGTATCTGACCTTTAGTTATTGGACTTTAGAATGACTTATTCGCTCATGTTTAGTGTCCATAGTAACTAAATTGTATACTCATGTCATAGATTTTCTTAGTCTTAACTCATTTTCAAGATCAGCATTATGTTTTACAGATGCTTTGTATTTCATTGCTTTTTTCCCCATGGCCTGCACGTAACAGCAAAACAGTACATTTAGAATTGCACATTGTGAACCGTACTTTAAATGTTGCTTATTGTTGATTAATTGTATACCATAAATTGAAGGATTTGTAAAGTTACATGTCCCAGCAGATTTACTTTATTACTCACAAACATAAAGTTCATTTATTTCACTCATGACTTATCTAAAAAAAGCCAAGGGGAATTTTTTTTACATTTTATGCATGTATTTTGTTCATTAACAAAAAAAGTTGCTACATCGAATTTCAATTATTAGTAAAAATGAAAGTGAAAATAATTGTAAGAGCAGTTTAAAAGGCCAGATGTATGTTAAACGCATAAGCAGAAAAAGCTTTTCACTTAATTGCAAAGGCTGTTACAGCTGTGGCTTCAGTGACTGAGCCATGTTTTCTGGACAAATCATTTACAGTCCTAATGTTACATCACAAATACCTAAGAAGGTGAGAAAACTGATAGATATAAAACTATATTTGTCTGTATACCTTAAACAAATCTAAGTGCAGCAGTAGGGCCACCAACATTGACAATCATACCATTAAAATATATGTGTATAGATATATATAATTGTTATTTTTAATATATTATTTTCTAAAAAAACAAAACAATTACTAAATGTTAAAGTGATTGACCAACATAGCAGGTAAATAATAATAATAGCCTGCTGTGTAGCACTAAAGCTGCTCAGTACTGCAATCAATATAAACATATTTCACTGGGCTTATAGCTTATCCTATATTTGCCTTTGCCTTTATAAAGGGTGGTGGTTTGGTATGTTCTGAAACAGCCACAAAATCAGTTGCCTTCCCTATAAGGGGGCAGATCCACAGAGCTAGTACGCCGGCGTATCTACTGATACGCCGGCGTACTTTCAAATTACCCGCGTCGTATCTTTGGTTTGAATCCTCAAATCAAGATACAAGGGCATCTGGGTTAGATCCGACAGGTATACGTCTTCGTACGCCTTCGGATCTAAGATGCAATAGTTCGGCGTCCGCTGGGAGGCGTTCACGCCGTTTTCCGCGTCGGGTATGCAAATTAGCTATTTCCGTCGATCCACAAACGTACGAGCGGCCGGCGCATTTTTTTACGGCGTCTCTAGTCGGCTTTTTCAGGCGTATAGTTAAAGCTGGTATTTTGTCTAGTTAGACCTGCCATGTTAAGTATGGCCGTCGTTCCCGCATTTATTTAGAATTTTTTTTTTTGCGTAAGTCGTTTGTGAATTGGGATGGACGTAATTCACGTCTAAGTTAAAAAAAATGATGTCGTTGCGACGTCATTTAGCGCAATGCACGGCGGGAAATTTAGAAACGGAGCATACGCAGTTCATTCGGCGCGGGGACACGCTTCATTTAAATGAAATACGCCCCCTAATCGCCAATTTGAATTCCGCCGCCAGAGATAGACTACGCCGCCGTGAATTCTTCCAGGATTCGAATTAAAGCCAGGTAAGATACGGCGGTGTAGCGTATCTCTGATCTGCTGCGCGGGTGCAGATCTCTGTGGATCTGCCCCAAGGTATTTACAAGAAAAAGCCATGAATACAGCAATACTCTGGACTCCTCTACTGACACACCAACATCTCAGGAAAGTGACACAAGGTTGTGATGTTTTATTGAACTGTACACAGTCCTGAAAGTGGACATTTCAATAATTTTCAAACATGCATGAATATATTTCCATATACAGCCACAGTATAACTTTTCAATAAAGTTGTGCCTTATAAGTACATGCCCTGTCCTCTTCAAGTGTAATTCATATTATTTCAACAGCTGTATCCTTATTTTCCCCACTAAATCTTAATATAAACAATTACTTTAAAGGGTAAATAAAGAAAAAATAATATAGCACATATAATTGTGACACCAATCATATTGTAATTGAATGTTATTAAAAATTATCTTTCCGGGGCGTCATGCGGACGTGACGCGCGTGAGGGTGGGAGGTGCCGGAGCGCTCCCTGGCTTGTTGCAGCGTGTGGCGGCGAGACCCGAAGATCCGACTATACCAGCTTCGGACCGGACAAAATGTCAGCGTGAGAGGCTGACTCCCCCCGATGGCTGAGCCGACAGCGTGAAAGGACGAATGCTGCGGAACCGCGAGATCTCCCAACCCGGAGCTGGATACTGATAGGCTGAAGAAGTAACCGCGCTAAAACTGAATCTGTGCCGCAGGGAGAGACAGCCCAACAAGGAAAGAAACTATGCGGCGACAGCAGCAGGCGGATTAGAAAAGCACCGGGCACCGGGTTGGGTGAGACGCTCAGTGAGCCGAGCAGGGTCGGGCGCCGTCCCGCTGCACCCCTACCCCCCTCCTTATCTTTGGGGGATATTCCCCCCCCTGGTCTGATATGCACGAGCTGAGAGTCTGTGCTTAGCCCAGCTGGAAAAGAAAGCACCAGTGTATGAAGTCTCTTCTCTTTTTTTTTTTTTTTTTTTTCTTTTGTGTCCGGACGGGAGCATCTGGAGGCTAGTAAGAAAGGGAAGGGGGGAGTTGAGCTATCCACATGAGCAGGGGTTTCATTGCACTTTCCCTCTGCAACACATGAATGCTACAACACAATGATTGCTAATTGAGGACATAAATGAGCCGACCAGATCAAAAGAAACTAACAGCTCTGCATATATTGATTTCTAGTGTCTCTAAGATAAGTGACTGTAATTATTAGAGCATAGAGGTGGGCCGAGCGGAGTGCAGGAGGTTAACCTGTGCGCGTAGCTGGGACCCCCTTACGGTGGAGAGGAAAACTCTGACACATAACGTAAACATGCCCAATTATATATAGCATATAAATGTACAACTGGACTATATCCAGCTATATCCTACTGCAGAGTCTTTACGGGGCTAAACAGCGGGGAGAGTTCAATTGAAGTTAAAAGGATGAGAATGACTGACTATAAAACGAAATTAAAATATATTATCAGCCTGGTGTAAGAAGAAGTAAATGCGGAATATCTGAGAGATATATACTGGAATTAACCCATGATCAACTCATTGTTTCATCTGTAGTGACTCTCTTGTATTGCTGTCCGCCACAGATATACTAAGACACTGGCCCACTGTTACAACTAATGGAATCTCACGGAGTATCCCTATTGGTTCAGACCGGTCGGCAGAGATAAATAGGGGAACAGTGTAGGGGGGGAATTAAAATATAATCCCCTCCCCCTCCTATTGAGAACTCCCCCTATCGAGAGCCGCTAGGCTGATTTAACGTCATTTCAGCGGCCTGGGTGTTGCTGCAATGGCGTGTGGAGGAAAGACCCCTACTGTTGAATAGTGGTCACAGATGTATCATAATTTTGGACATAATCGGTACAAAATATATACGCCTGTGCCATTTCAGGAGTACATACGATAAACTGGGCCGACGCAATACAGGAAATATCCCTGGTAAAACACTGTAGGTATTCCCCAGTAAAAAGACAACCAGGCCGTACTAGAACAACTTATTTCAAAAGAAGTAAATGGGTCTTTAATCCGAGTGCTGGAGGAGGGAAGAGGAGAGGAAGGGGAAAGGGGAAAGAGGATAGGATCACTCGGAACAACGGGTTGACCCCCCCCCCCCCCCCCCCGCGGCCCTTTTTTTTTTTTTTTTCCTCTCTCTGTCTCAAACTGGGGAAGAGAATAAGACCCACCAATAAAATGAATAGATCAACGAGAGGAGGTACTACAAAACCAATTAAGAACAATTCAGGGAATAGCTCCATACAACAATACATGACTCAAGAAGGGGATAGCAAAAGCCCAGGCCTCGCAAAAAAATCTGAAAAAAAGAAGATTGATACTAAAAAGGGTGCAGGAACAGGTAGCGCCGAGAGCTCTAGAGGTGAAACGACACTTGAAAGTGAGCAAGAGCAATATAATGTAGGGGAGCTAGCCCAAGATACACATCCCCCCACGAAGGCAGAGATGAATGCAATGTTGTTGAGGATGGAAAATGCCATGGAAAACATCATCAAGACAGAAATTAACAAGGTAAGAGTAGACCTAGGAGGGCTCCGCGAACGAGTGGTCGAGACGGAAAGGAGAATAGAAGAGCAGGATCAGGAAATCAACTCCCTGAAAAAGCAAGTAAAAGCCCTGACCGAAAATCAGAGACTGGCGGCATATAGGATTGAGGACCAGGAGAACCGTAATAGACGACAAAATCTTAGAATTAGAGGGGTGGTAGAAGAAAAAGACGAAGATCTCAGAGACATTACGAACTTGCTATTTAACCCCCTGCTGGTAAGATCAGTAGAATCTAAGCCACTCAAGATTGAGAGAGTGCATCGGGTGGGAAACCCCCAACAGATAGGAAGATACGGTCCAAGGGATGTGATTGTACGTTTTAGAAATTATGCGGATAAAGCAGAAATCTGGGGAAGCCTCAGGGGAAAACCTCCCCTGAAATATAGAGACACTGAGCTACAAGTTTTCTCTGATCTGTCTAAAGAAACGTTGGCCAGGAGAAGACATTTGAAACCCCTTTTGGAGCTTATGAGGGCACAAAACATAAAGTACCAATGGGGATTTCCGGCGTGCCTCATAGGCATTAAAGGGGGTAAAACAGCACGTTTAAGGCACCCGGAGGAACTGTATGAATTTTGCTCCAAAATGGGCTTAACGATACCAGAACTCCCAGAATGGGTAGATTAGTTGGGCACTGCACGATACGAGATTAGGGTTCGAGGTAGGGTGGGGGTCTGGGGGAGTCAGGGGAGAGCCCCGAGCATCACCATGATCGAGGAGTCAAGGATGAGGGTGAGAAATCCCCCATCAGAGGCTCCCAGGCCAAGTGTGGGCCGGGGTTGGGGAAGGTGGGAGGGGGGGTTGGGGCACTGGGTGGGGGAGGGAGGTGAGGGGGAGGAGGGGGGAAAAAGGGAGGGGGACCATCTGAACGACTCCACAGAAAAATTCTCTGAACTCTTTAGAAAAAATAAAAAAATAAAAAGGGAGGGCGAGAGATATTTCTATAAATGACAGAAATTAAGTTTCTCTCTTACAATGTAAGAGGATTAAATTCTTATATCAAGAGACACAAAATACTAGGTGAACTAAAGCAGTATAAAGCGGATATAGTATATCTCCAAGAGACTCATATCACCCTAGAGTCAAACATTAAGCTATACTCACCTGACTACCCTGTATGGTACTATGGGGACACAGTGTCATCACGATCCCGTGGGGTAGCAATAGGTTTTGCGGAAGGAATAGGTTCTACTCTTGTAGATAGGCAGACTGACCCCGAGGGTAGGTATCTATTTCTGAAAATAAAACTGGGAGGGGAAGTTTTCACTTTGGCGAATGTCTACGCCCCTAACGTTAACTCAGTTAAATATATCAGCAAGATATTTAGAAAATTGAAAGAGTTTGAAGAAGGACAGGTTGTGATGATGGGCGATTTTAATTTCTGTATGAACCCAAGCCTAGATAGTACGTCCCATGTCGTGGGAGATAAACGGGAGCACCTTGCGTCACTTAAAAAACAAATGACGCAGAATCAAATGGTGGATGTATGGCGAATTTGCAACCCCAAAATCCGTGATTATACGTTTTTTTCCTCAGTACATGGGACGTACTCGAGGATCGACTACATCCTCGTGAGCCACAGACTACTGGAGAGTGTGGTGGAGACAAGTTGTGAGATCATGACGATCTCCGACCATGCCCCCATAACCATGAAAATAAGAATAGCCAAACAAAAAGCCAGTCCCCCTGAGTGGAGACTGGATGAAGGCCTGTTGGAGGACGAGGAGGTAGCCGAGAAAGTGCGAAAAGAGCTGGAATTCTATTTCCAGGAGAACGATAAGGAAGATATTTCAAAAGCCTTACTCTGGGACGCCCACAAAGCCTTCATAAGAGGAACTTTCATTAGAGAAGGGGCAAAGAAAAACAAAATAAGAACGAGTAAACTTAAAATCTTAAGGGAGGAAATACACAGGCTAGAACAGGAACATAAATCACAGGGGCAGAGGGAAACACTTCAAGAGTTAATTATAGTAAGAGATGAGTATAGAGCGCTCGTTGAACAAGAAACCAAGAAATTCATAGATAGAACAGCAAGAGCAAGATATGTGTGGGGAAATAAACCTAGCAAAAACCTGGCCAGAATGGTAAAAAAAAAGAAGACTAGGAACTTCATCGAAAAAATTAGGGCTGAGAATGGGGATCTTGTATATGCGACAAATAAAATAGCAGACTCCTTTAGAAGTTATTATAGAGATCTATATGGTGTTCAACATAAAATCAGGGACCTGGGGGAAAAAAATGATAAGATACGGGAAGTATTAAAGAAAGCTAGTTTACCGAAGATAGAAGAGCACGAAAGATTAAAAATGGAGGAATGCATAACTGAGCAGGAGATCAGGGAGGCCCTAAAAAACTCCCCTAAAGGAAAAAGTCCGGGGCCAGATGGCTTTACGACTGCATATATACAAAAGTTTAGTAACATCCTAGTACCCAGAATGTGTCAATACTTCAATGGTCTGGGGTTAGAATATGAGATGAGCAGAGAGGCGCTAACAGCAACGATAACGGTTATAAAAAAAGAGGGGAAGGATAATACGATTTGCTCAGGTTTTCGACCTATCTCACTCCTAAATGCGGATACTAAATTGTATGCGAAAATATTGGCTACACGAATGAAGGGAGTGATGACTGATATGGTCCACCCTGACCAGGTTGGATTTATCCCTGGAAGGGAGGGTAGAGATAACGGGGTCAGGGCACTTCTCCTTATTCAACAGCTGAGGGAAAGCGGGACCCCCGGTCTGCTCTTGTCTGTAGATGCTGAGAAAGCGTTTGACAGAGTAGACTGGGGGTTCCTCATACAAACATTAGAAGCCATAGGACTAGGCCCAAGGATGATAAGGTGGATCAAAGCTCTTTACCATCGCCCATGGGCTAGGATAAAAATTAACGGATCCCTATCAGCACCTTTTGAGATGAGAAATGGGACGAGGCAGGGATGTCCCCTGTCCCCCCTTCTCTTTGTATTAACGTTAGAACCCCTATTGGCGATGGTCCGACAAAATCAAGAAATCTATGGCGTGGAAGTAGGAGAAGAGGAGCATAAACTGTCGGCTTTTGCCGATGATGTACTGTTTTTTATAAGCAGCCCGAGAGTTTCCCTCCCAAACTTAATAGCTACCTTAAGACAATATGGTGAGGTCTCTAATTTTAAAATGAATACAGCAAAGACGGAGATCCTGAACATCAATATTAATAAAGAGGAAGAACAATACTTGAGGAAAAAATATAGCTTCTCCTGGCAGAAAGAGATAAATTATTTGGGCATTAAACTGGCGAATACTTTAAAAAAAATTTATAGAATAAACTATATCCCACTGCTGGATGAAATAAAAAAGGAAATAAAAAATATCTATAATAGACCAATCTCGTGGTTTGGAAGGATTAGTGTGGCAAAAATGATCTTAGTTCCCAAAATCATATATAAATTTCAAATGGTCCCAATCTATCTCCCCCCAACATACGTTAAAATACTCAATTCCCTCATCATGAATTACATTTGGAATAACAAAAAACATAGGATCTCGGCTCAAACCTTAAAACGGGCCAAGGACAAGGGGGGTTTAGCGGTACCGGATGTCAGATTGTATTACAACGCTTCGGTTCTCTCAAGGGTTATAGAATGGGCTAAAGAGTCACAGGATAAAAGATGGATAAGTATTGAATGTTCACTAGCTCGGGCACAGTTAGGAAGATTGATTTGGAACCCACCACAATTTAGATCTATACACACGTTAGCACATGCAATAACACATAATGCTTTGAGGATATGGGATAGACTACACAAACAATTAAAAACAAAATTTAACTCACCTTTTATAGATCTAAAAGAAAACGAATATTTTGCACCAGGGACAAGGGAAGTAGGTGGTAATTGGTTAAGAAATAGAATCCAGTTAAAAGACATAACACTACAAGGCAAAATTATGACATTTCACGAAATTAAACACAAAAGGGAGTTCAGGACGCTTGACGAGTGGAGGTACTTGCAGTTGTCATCATTCGTTAGGCGTCTTGTGCACCCTATACGGTCACGGGAGGAGTACACCACATTAGAACAATTGTGTAGTATCGAAAGCTCAAAAGGGAACATTTCTAAAATATATAAATATCTGCAAAAAATGGATGAGTCGGATACGTTAAACTACATTCAAAAATGGGAAAGAGACTTAAATGTCCCCAGGGGAAAAACAACTATAGGAAGAATCCTAAATCTAACTCATACCTCGGCGGTCGATGTAAGAACCGCGGAAATGAACTATAAATGCCTGACGGGTTGGTACGCTACTCCAGAGAAAACTGGCAAATTTAGAGAAGGAGAGTCAGAGGATTGCTGGAGAGGATGTGGGTATAGGGGAACAATGGCGCATCTGTGGTGGAACTGCCCAAAGATAAAAATCTATTGGAAAAAAATCCTTACCCTGATAAAAACCATAACAAAAAAAGAAGTAGAAGACAACCCTTGGGTGGTCCTTTTCCATGGGGGGGAGGTGCCACTCAAAGAATATAAAGCTTCACTGATCCCTCACTTGTTGAATGCTGCGAAACGCTTGATTCCGCTGAAATGGAGGGAGCCGGAAAGTCCCCAAATGTGGGAGTGGATCGACATGGTCGAGGATACCCATAGGAGGGAGAAATTAAAAATTGGTACAGATAAAAATAAGCAGGAGGGTAATGGTATTTGGGCATCTTGGTTAGAATTTTAAAAATCTAGGAGTTTCGCAACAAATATGAAAGAGGATTAGGAGCAGGAAAATAGTTAGACTAGGGGGAATGGAGCATTTGGTGGAGTCGTGAGATGGTCGGGGGGGTGGGGGGAGGTGGGGGTGGGGGGGGAGTTTATATTTTGTATTATTCCCGAGATGAAAAGTTTATCGGATATTTCTGTCTCGGTGTTAAATGTCTAAGTCCCAGGTAGATGGGGAAAGATAATGGTACATAAAAAGAGAAAGAAAAAAAAAAAAAAAGAGAAATAAAGATATAAAAAGAAGAATAACATTTATAAAAACATGTACGAAACCACAAATGATGCAAAACCGGGAGAGAGACAGAATTATGAATAAAATCATGAGCAGGTCTCTTGCTGTGGTTAGTCTGAAGTGGAAAAAAAAAAAGAAAAAAAGAAAAAAAAAAAAAAAAAAAAATTATCTTTCCTTTTCAATCTGCAGCCGCTGTAATTTTCTGAGAATGCAATGCAATATGGCTACCTGGAGTTGTTCTGTACACAGAGGGGCAGATTCATATACAATGGTGCAGATTTGCACCGGCGTGGTGCATCATTTTTAGACTACACCGGTCCAGCGCGGAGAGGCAGTTAGGTGATTCAAGAAACTTTTTTTGTCTACGATGCCCCAGCGGGGCGGATTTTAGACGGCGTAAGGCGGGGTAAGGCCAACTGGGAGTCACCCTATGCTAATGAAGTGCCGACCGCGGGGCAGGGGTCACGCCGGGGCGCATCTTAGACCGCACATGCTCAGTGACATCCAGGGGTAAATGCCCCAATCTGCACATGCTCAGAACTGCGCCCCGGCGTGATCCCTGAGCTACGCCGACCCACTACCAAAGCCCAGTCCATGAATCAGCCCAGACTTCCACCCTGCAGGTGCAAATGTACTGAAGCTTTTTTTTTTCTAAGCTAGGTCGTTTGCATTGTGGTGGGGCAGTTATGGCTGATGAGGAATCCTCAGGTGGGCGGATGACCAATTTCAGCCCAGAGGAGAGGACTGTAATTATTGAGGGCCTCTCCCAACATGGGGACCGCCTCTATGTGTTGTCCAGCAAGTGTTGTTGCTCAGTTCGTTTGTAATGCTGCTGCTTTAGCTGCTCTCCAGCTGACCTCTGCAAGTTTGGTGCAAAGTTACCCCTGCTTTTATGAGGGGTAACTTTGCACCGGAAATTTCAGCTCCGCTCACCGGGAGTAGCCTGCGCCGGACAAGCTTAAGTTTATGAATCGGCCCAAAAACCTAATTTGCATATTTAAAACAAAAAAACCATGGCCACGCCAGATCGGACCAGCGTAAATCTGCACCAACGCCGCGCCGGCGTGGAAAGGTTACACCGAGGCAATGAAGTCTATTTGGAGGCGTAATATGGTTCTCTGGGTAAGGCGCAGCGATCCGCCGGCGCAAATCTGCACTTACGCCGTGCATCTACCAAAAAAACGGTGTAAGTGCTTTATGAATCTGCCCCAGAATGTGTACTGACCACTCCCAAGAAACATAATTTCCTGCTTGTGTGATTGGCTCACTAATTTTCCCAGAAGTCTGCCTAAGATACAAGTCTGATTTCAAGCATCCCCTGCAACAAAAATTACATTTTTGGAGAGATAATTTCAATAGGAGCATGTCCAAAGGGATGCAGGCTCAGAAGATTTCCTCATTAGTGCCCTGCAGTTGCACACCTGACAGTTAATTAAAAAAACACTCCCATTAGACCCACTCAGTACAGAGGCACAGAGAAACACATGTGTTTTTCTTCAGAATAACAAAGTAGGAATCTGCAACAAAGATTGTTATAATCCCTGCAATGTAGATAGATCACCGAGAGGGGAATGTTTTTTTCTTAACAAAAGTGAAGTCTTTAAAAAAAGTCCAAGACTCCACTCCAACAGCAGTGACCAGACACTGAAGGTGCACTATAGAAGGGGCTGCATACTATAGTTGCTGTAGTAATATAATACTCAATATACAGTAGGTAGATGTATGGTCATAAATGTAGATCTTCATTCAAACTCAGTTACCTTCTGCCAAGAATTTTAATTTTTTTTCACACGTGGGGATGAGTATTGAGGTCCCCCCATGTTATCTCCTACACATTCTCTCTTATCTTTTTTGGATAAATGATGTGAATATTCACACAATTTATTTTGTGAGGATTATCAACTCCTTTACCAATCCACCTCTTTATGCCTACTTTTATATTGATATAGCATTAACCACTTCAGCCCCGGAAGAATGAAGAATTTACCCCCTTTCTGACCAGAGCACTTTTTGCGATTCGGTATTGCGTCATTTTAACTGACAATTGCGCGGTCGTGCGACATTGCGCCCAAATAAAATTGACGTCCTTTTTTTCCCACAAATAGAGCTTTCTTTTGGTGGTATTTGATCACCTGTGCAGTTTTTATTTTTAGCGCTATAAACAAAAGGAGCGACAATTTTTAAAAAAAAGCAATATTTTTTATTAAATTCTATTGTTGGTTGACTAGTAATAATAATTAATAAATATAATTATTACTAGTCATACAACATTATAATTCTACTATAGCTTGTGGGCGGAACATTCGACCGGAAAAGTATGATTGAAGCGTCATACAGTTTCGCTGCTCCGTCGAATCTTCTTTGAACATTCAACAGACAGTCAGACACCATAAGCCTTCAATGACGATTCAACCTTAATTCGTTCGGATTTTCGTACGAATGCAATTGCCAACGAAAAAGCAAAGCAAAATAAATAAAAATGAATTTCGGGAGTAACTAAATCAATTTATTTTTCAGACGAAAACGAAAATCGGAAACAAATTATTTCAGTGTGCACATGTCTATTGGTGTGTGTGACGGCCTGAAAATAGTTAAAGATCTAGGGCCAGATTCTCAAAAGAGATACGACGGTGTATCTCAAGATACACCGTCGTATCTCTGTTTTTGGCCCCGGGTATCTATGTGTCTGATTCCTATAATCATTTACGAATAGATACGGCGTAGATCCGACAGGTGTAAGTCACTTACACCGTCGAATCTTAGATGTAATTCTATGCTGGCCGCTAGGTGGCGTTTACGTTGATTTCTCATTTGACTATGCAAATGAGCCTGATACGCCGATTCCGGAACGATTTTGCGCCGCCTCGTCGTCATTTACGTCGTTTTCGTAAGCGTAAGGTTGCCCCTGCTATATGAGGGGTAACCTTACGTCAGTCGGCCGTATGCCATGTTAAGTATGGCGTCCTGTCAGCGTCGTCTTTTTCCGTTGTTTACGTTGTTTTACTAAGTCGTTCGCGAATAGGACTTTACGTCAATGATGCTCACGTCGGCTTCATTGACGTTTTCCGTCGTGAGCTGGAGCATGCGCACTGGGCTATTTTACGGCCGGCGCATGGGCAGTTCGATCGGCGCGGGGGAGCGCTTAATTTAAATACAAGCCACCCCCTTTGAATTACGCGCCCATACGCCGCAAATTACGGAGCAAGTGCTTGGAGAATACGGCACTTGCTCCAATAAGTTGTGGCGGCGTAGTGTAAATGGCTTACACTATGCCGTCGCGGATTCTATGTGAATCTGCCCCCTAGACTGCTAAAGAGAGAAATTATATATGGAAGATGTAAGATACCCTAAATGGTGAGAGGGGCCACAAATCCATGGTGCAGTCGCAAGCCTGGCTCAGCAGCATGGAGACAGGTCTCCTGAAAACCATCAGGTGGGGGAAAGGGTTGGGGGGTTGAGGGGAGGGAAAGTAAAAGGGGAAGAAAAATTACAAATAATGTAAAAAAAAAAACTACCCTGTGGTTATATGCTAAAAAATGGGAAAGATGCAGGAGACAACTCCATACTCTACCTATACCGAATATGAATGGTATATTGCCCATACTGTATATACTAGAGAAAATATATTACCAAGCCCTGTGTAGCACAATTGCTGATTGCTTCTGTAACTCATTGACTAGCAAAAACTATTAATGCCTTTTGTACTGTCTTCATGGTGAAGACAATGTTTGTACATCAAATTATATTTCTGTGTATTTTTTTTAAATAAAGAATATAAAAAAAAGTGAGCGGTACCACTAAAGACCAATCCTTTGCATCTGCATAGTAATAAATACCTCCCAGTGAAATTAAATTCCAAAAAAGATTAAAGAGACCCTGTCACAATTAACAAATGAAGGTAAAAAGCTCTGAAAAAAAATCATCAGTTATTTAAAATGTTTACTTGCAGCAGTTTTTATTTCCATAAATAATGTTTTATTCAATTCCAATGTGCCCCTGAACTTGCTAAGAAATTTGACTGCTTTAGAAGGATTAGTTCCCTATCACAACCCCCTCTTCCCCACAATATCTGCTCTCCCCCTAACCTCCCTCCATAGTCTTTTACGTAGCTGACAGGAGAGGAATGAAGGGGAATAAATCCAGCATGTCATCTGAGTGAAATTTCTGAGTTTGCTGGGGCTATTGAAATCACATCACATGGCAACTCCCAACACTCTGGGACAACAAGGGAAGCTGTTACAGTTAAAAAACAAGCATAAGAAAGTGCACATATAATGTAATGTCATTTTTTTATTCATAAAATGTAATTTATTTCTTGTCATAAAGCCTATATAAATGGTATTTGTTGTTTTCTTTTTCCTTCTCCTTTTTTCATTTTCCTTGTCTTTTCTTTTCTTCATAAAATATCATTTATTTCTTGTCATGTCTTAAAACAGGAAGTAAAATAGCCATTTTCTTAATCACAATTTATATTACATGCACATTTTTGTAAACAAGTGCTGTAGATGGAGGTCTTGGAAGCAATAATATTTATGAACAGCACTTTTAGAAAGCAAAGGAAAATGTGTGACCTCTTTGATTTTGTTTGACATTTGAATGTAGTATTCTGTACTCCGGACATGCATGATGGATGCTTATGAGCTTGATGTTTAAACAGGAAATGCTTCTAAGTTGAACATTTATGAAGGCACTGTATATAACCATGTTAGAATTAGAATTTATCATCCTAATAAAATCCTAAATGTATGCAATGTTTTTCAAAAATATTTCTTAAAACAAATATTCAAACAAAATAGTTTAGGATTCAATTTAATCATGTTATTTTAACACAGAGTTGTTTTTAGGATTTTTCATAACTTGGTGGGCTAAGCAATGCTTATCCTAAAAGGTGCCTTTTATTCATTATTGATGGTGAGTCAATAATACTTTAGCATTTTTGAATGAAAGTCCTGCATTACAGATTGTATTTGACATAATGTTGTTTAGATAAAATGTTTCTCATTCTTTATTGCACACCATAGTGTACCATTATTGTAGATACATAGTGCAGTTATAGCAGACAACCCAAAAACTGGACTTTTATGTTAAAAATACATAAAAAATGTATAGACTGTTAAAAAAGTTAATCATTAAATTTAAAGACACATTTTAAAATATAAACATTAAAATTGGTTGATTTATTTTAAACTAGGAGACCTACATTTCTCTTTTCGTCCATGGACGGACACAGCTTCCTTAAATCTTGACAACGTGGGTTATGTTCCGTCTATTAGGAGTGGTCTAGGCAGACATGTTAGATATTTAAATACATGTGGCCCAGATTCAAGAAGCACTTGCGCGGGAGCAAGTGTGATTTGCGCCGCGCAAGTACTGATTTGCTCCCAGGCAAATTTGCGGCTGATTCTGTAAACCAGCTAAGCCTGAAATTCTGCCTTTTTCCCGCGCACGCAGCCTCGCTGCTCCGGCGCAATTCTTGCACAATTTTGCGCGGGGTGTAACTTGCGCAATCATGTTATTCCCTCAGCTAATATGCAAATTAGGTACTGCCGATGATTCTGAAACATGCGCGTGTGAGGCGCATCTTGCGCTGGAAGCGCGCAAGCTTTTTTCCCCGGGCAAACTTGCTCCTTCTAAAAGCAGGGGCAAGTTAGCAACAGATGGCCACATGTCAGCTGCAGGAGCGCGCAACTTCAGCAGCACCTAGACAGACGAGCTGAACAAGCAGAGCACCCACATTTTCGGGACCTCACATCTGTGCACCAACATGCCAGGGGCAGCTATGGTTCTTGATATTCTATTGACTGAGCCGACTCGTAGGAGGGCACGGGAGAGGATTTACAGAGGGCGCTACAACCTTTTTGATATGAGTGATAATGAGGTGTATCGCATGTTTCGCTTCAGCCCTGAAGTCATCCTTGAGTTGTTAACAATCCTGCAGGATGACATCAGCAGCCCGACCCATCGGGGACAGGCATTGCAGCCACTGGTGAAGGTAGTGGCATAGTGGCAACCCTTCATTTTTTGGCAAGTGGCTCATTTCAGCGCACAGGTGGAATGGTGGCGGGGATGTCCCAATCCAGCATGAGCAGGTGTGTGCACCAAGTGATCCCTGCAATACTCAGACGCATGGGCACACAATTTATCAAACCAACCACGCCCCCCCCCCCATGATGCAGACATCACAAGTGGCACATGCACGACTAACATCCTCCTGTCTTTTACCTTCCAGGTGACGCAGCATATGCCCTGGGACCTCACATAATGACCCCATTTCGTAACCCTCAAACACCAGGAGAGGAAAGATTTAACGAAGCCCATGCACGTACCCGTGCGGTGGTGGAGCGCACATTTGGCATCCTTAAATCTCGATTCAGATGTCTGGATAAATCAGGGGGGACCCTGTTGTATTCACCCAACTTTGTGTGCCAAATCATCGGGGCATGTTGTATTCTCCACAATTTTGCTGAGAGAAGAGGCATGCACATTGAGCTACGCAATGACCTTACACCCGAACCACGCAATCCCCCCCCCCCAATAAACACTACCGGATCTTCTGAGGGAAGAGCAATCCGGAATGGTCTTGTGGAACGTCTCTTTGCACATTAAACACACCCTGATCTTGTCACAAGTATAATGCATGTATGCACACCACTGTGGTCCCTAGCACACACACGACACATGCACCCCAAATTGGATTAGACCCAACAATACCACATGGTATTAGGGAGCAGCAACGCCGCGTCAAGGCTCCAATTATGTTGCTGTCCATTCATACACCTTTCACATGGCAGAGGGTGACATCCCTTTTCCAGCAGGAGTGCCACCCCCCCCATTCACACACCAGTCACACTGTAGTATACACTCCTCACCGTGTGTAGGGACTACAAATAAATATAAAAGCTCATATTCTGAGCATATAATAAAAAAAAATAGCTCATATTCTGAGCATATAATAATTTTTCAAATTATATTAATTTTTTTTTTCTTCTTTGGGCCAAGGGTGCTCCGGCTCCTCAATCTCCGTGGTGCGGAGGAGGCATGGGGTGGGGATGGAGGGGGGGGAGGAGCATCAACCCCTACTTCCAGACTCCTCGCAGGTGGTGGCTGCATGCCCTCCATGGCGTTGGCCAGGCGGGCGAGGATGGTGTTGGTCTGGCCCAACATCCGCATTTGGCGGGTGGTGGTGTTCCGCCGCTGATGACGGCGGGTAACTCTCCCCTCCTCCCGCACTGCAGCGGTGTTGGCCTGCACAGCAGCGGTGTTGGCCTCCACCGCAGCTGCCATCCTGCTGACCTCAGCGGTTAATAAAGCGGGGGCGTTCTGCTGAGCCACCAAGCAGGTGACTATGGCCTTGGAGTTGCCACTTAGTTCATCCAGGCTCCGTGAGACATGTTTGTCCCGGTCTGCATGCAGGGTGAGGACATGCTGCACAGAGGTGGAGGTGGATGCCATGCTGTCCGCCATACGTTTTACATCTCCCACCATGGCCCCTATATGGCGGCTCTGCAGGGCCTGCTCCTCAAGCAGACCCTGACGGAGGCTGGAGGGTATATCCCTGGTTTTGAACAGAGCCTTCCTGGGAGGAGAGGCTCGGGCACGGACAGAGGGAGAAGGGGAGGGGTCCACAATGGAGGGGCTTGCCCTGGAGGTGGATGACGTGCTGGCCGGGGGGTGGTGGGTTGATCAGGGATGATGGTATCCTCCTGGAGGGAGCCAGAGTCCTCCTGGATGATGAAAAAGGACTCCTCCTCCAAAACCACTTCCTCCACCATACTTATCCCCGGTAGGATCTCCTCCTGTACCAGCATTGCCATAATGTCCATGGGGCCTGACTGGACCCCTGGCTCAGGTATGGATGGCGTGGGTCGCCCCGCAGCCGAAGACGGCCCAGCTTCATCATCCTCATCACCATCTGTGGATGACACCAAAAAAAAAAATATGTTGCTGGTGCAACACACTTCTCACATGTTCACTTCTACCCCCTCCCATGATGCACAGCAGATATGAAACAAAAATAATAGTTCCCTGTTCACTTCTACCCCCAAATATGTTCACTTCTACCCCCTCCCATGATGCACAGCAGATATGAAACAAAAATAATAGTTCCATGTTCACTTCTACCCCCAAATATGTTCACTTCTACCCCCTCCCATGATGCACAGCAGATATGAAACAAAAATAATAGTTCCATGTTCACTTCTACCCCCAAATATGTTCACTTCTACCCCCTCCCATGATGCACAGCAGATATGAAACAAAAATAATAGTTCCATGTTCACTTCTACCCCCAAATATGTTCCCTTCTACCCCCTCCCATGATGCACAGCAGATATGAAACAAAATAACTTACCAGTCCCCAAGTTCCCAACAGTGGAGTCGTACCCTGCAAGTCCCTCCACCTGCTCCTGCACTAGACTTTGGGCAATAATCTCCTCCTCCTGATTTAGTCGTATCTTAGATCGTGGTCCACCTCCCGTGCCACCGGTATGTTTGCGGATAAGAGCCAGTTTCTCCCGGACCCTGCGCCTCATGTCATTTAGTTTTTTCTGGATGTCATCCCAGGAATGCTCTTGATTACCCAGGGCATTGATGTCCAGGGTTATGGCTTCATAGATAGCCCTCCTTTGGGCAACGGTGGTGTTTGCCCGCTGGGCACCATATAGGACTTCTTTATGGCGCTGGAGTGCAGCAATTAGGATGTCCATCTCCGCAGCCACGAAGTTGGCCTTTCTTTTTTTAGTTCCTTTGGGAGGTGCCATCTCTTCAAAATGGGCTAAATTTCCTTGCTCAGGGGGGGTTGGAAAGAGGATGAAATTCAGCAAAGAACCTGCGCAAGTCTGCTCCTATTTATTTGCTCAGTGCAAGCAGCTGAGCAGGATTTGCCCTGAAAGTATGATAGGCGCAGTTTGACGAATGCGCAGACGGAAGCGCCATAACTGCGCATGCGTGCGCCTGGCGCAAACCTCTGCTGAGCCGAAAAATGCTCATTTACATAGGGGCACACCCACTTTCACTTGCGCGGCCTTGCGCCCTCAGCTTTGCCTTAAACGATTCCTGAATCAGGTGGCAATTTGGCTAAATTGCCCCAGCGCAGAGAAATTCAGCTGAGCAGCTCATGTGTAAGTAATGGGCAAATCTACCTGAATCTGGGCCATGTAACTTTAACAGAGTTGAACAGCCCTGCCCAGGGGGTGGTCCCTCCAGTCATAACCCCTCACCCTGCAGCCAGCAGCTCAGTTTTTTTTCTGCCTAGTAGAGGAGTAGGACCTGGCTCCCTTTGGGCCCAGGGTCCTGATAGAAGATTTCTCAATAATAAAAATGTCTTCAACTGCCGGCTGGGTGACAGGCTGGATATTATAGATCCTTGTAGTCCCCCCAGTGCGGCCAGCGAGCGTGAACAGACCTTATCTACGCGCTGGGTCGGCCATTACATTCCTCTACTTCCGGCTTGTCGGAATGCCCTAACGGGGGCTGTACACGACTTCTGCGGTGCGAGTTAATCATACCTGTATCGCTGCAGGACAGGTTTCAGGTTTTCTACTCAAATCTGTTTATGGTCCCAAAGAACAACGTATTTTCATCCAATCCTGGGCCTCGAGGCTCTCAATGTCTTGTGAAGGTTCGGAAATTCAGGAGGGAATCGGTTTGTTCAGGGGTCGCAGCACTTTCTGGTGTCCTGGGTCATCAGGGACACATGCTTGCATGTCCCCTTCTGTGTCAGGCAGTTTGCGGTCAGGTAGGACCACTATAACTTTCTGGCTCTCCCTTTTGGCCTAGTGTCGGCACCAAGAGTTTTCAACAAGGTGCTAGCCCTGATTCTGGCCTTGCTATATCAGCGAGGCATTGCTATCGTGAGCTACTTGGACGATCAGGAGAGCTGCTTCAAGCTCATAATTAGAGGAGGACGTGTCTATAACCAGTCAGGCCTTCTGAGACTTTGTTTGGGTACTGAACCTTCAGTGGTCGGTGTTAGTACTGACTCAGAGCCTGGACTACCTGGGGTTGTTTCTGGACTACTCGGAGGCGAGAGTTTTTCTTCCTCTGGAGGAGTTACAGACGTACCTGACTACGGTAAGGTTCTGACATCCCGCATATGGTCATCTCTCCGTTTCTGCATGCGAGTCCTGGGTCTCTTGGTAGCCTCCTTCGAGGCAGTACCGTATGCCGAATTCCACACCCGAGATTTGCGGAGGAGGATTCTGTCCAAATGGAACAAATCTCCAATGTCTCCGGATCATCAGATTCGGGTAAGTCACCTTGGCAGGGCTTCTCTGAGTTGGTGGCTGAGATCCCTGGCCCTTCAGTCCAGGAAGTCACTCCTTCCTTTCCACTGGACTGTGATCACGACGGACATCAGCCTAACCGGTTGGGGGGGAGTCTGGTGGGTTCAGTCGGCCATAGGCCGCTGTACTCCGGTAGAATCCTGCCTACCGATCAATGTCCTGGAACTTCGGATCATCAGGTTCTGCCTCCCTCGAATGGTCACAGAGGCTACAAGGGCGTCCAGTCAGACAGCACCACGGTGGTGACATATGTCAACCATCAAGGTGGAACAGGAGTTCGGCTGCAGCGTAGGAGGTCACTCACATCCTAAGGTGGGGCGAAAAGAGCGTGCCGGCTCTATCGGCTGGCAGATGGACTATCTAAGTCGCCAGATGCTGGACCAAGGGGAATGGTCGCTACACCCGGAGGTGCTTCAACTCCTTTGCCAGAGATGGGGCACGCCTGATGTGGATCTCTTGGCTTCTCGACTCAATCGCTAGGTGTCAAGGTTGTGGCCAGGTCCAGAGATCCCTAGGCAGACGTGTCAGACCCGTTGGTGGCTCCATGGGGTCAGTATCGGCTAGTTTATGGCTTTCCCCCACTGTAGTTGCTTCCCCGTCTGCTCCACAGAGTGGATTCCAGTGATCCTACTCATCCCAGACTGGCCCCGGCGTCCCTGGTACGCCAACCTTCTGCATTTGGGGGCGGACGCTCTCTGGTGTCTTCCTATGCGGGAGGATCTTCTGTCACAAGGTCCCATACGTCATCCTGCTTTACAGTCGCTGGCTTTAACAGCATGGCTATCGAAGGCCATACTCTGTTTCTCGGATCCTGCTGTTTTTACTGCATAGAGTGGGTTAGAAACTTGCCTTAAGCACTATTAAGAGGCATATTTCAGCCTTGGCTGTTTTCTTCCAACGACCCCTGACGGTTCATTCACTGGTAAGTACGTTTGTGCAGGGGTCCGACATGTGGTTCCCCCAGTTAGACCACCACTTCCTCCGTGGATTTAAATCTGGTGCTCTTGGTACTTAAGGAACCTCCCTTTGAGAACATCGGGGAGATTCCTCTCTTGACGTTCTCTCTGAAAGTTGCCTTTCTAGTTGCCATTACATCGATCAGAGGGGTTTCTGAGTTGGCGGCCTTGTCTTGCATGTCACCATACTTGGTTCTCCATAAGAATAAGCGGTGCTACGCCGGCAGCCTTCCTTCCTCCCGAAGGTAGTTTCGGCCTTTCACCTAAATGGGGATATTGTACTTACAGACTTGTGTCCTCGGCCATTGCGTCCCAGAGGGGCTGCGCTACATGCTTTTGACATGGTACGTTCCTTGCAGGTGTAGCTGCCTCTTATGGCTCCGTTGCGGAGGTCAGACTCTCTGTTTGTGTCGGTGGCTGGTCCACAAAAGGGCCTGGCGGTTTCGTCGTCCACCTTTTTTCGGTGGATCAGGCAGACCGTCATCCAGGCCTATGCGCCTCCCTTTCTTGTCACGGTGCTTTTGACCAGGGCAATTGGTGCCTCCTGGGTTTTCTGACTTCAAGCGTCTGTCTCACAGGTGTGTAAGGTGGCGACCTGGTTGTCCGTTCACATTTTCTCCAGAATTTACAAAGTTGATGTGAGTGCATTTTCCGATGCTTGCCTTTGCTGCAAGGTTTTGCAGGCGGCTTCTTGGGGTTGCAACTCCTCCGTTGAGGAGCTCTGTTTGTTTGGGGTGAAGTTAGTTTTTGATTGCTGTCCCCCCCTCGTTTTTCTGACACTGCTTGGGGACGTCCCACTTTGTCAAGATTTAAGGAAGCTGTGTCCGTCCATGGATGAAAAGAGAAAATAGGATTTTTTGTACTCATCGTAAAATCCTTTTCTCTGTCGTCCATGGATGGACACAGCACCCACCCCTCCTTTTTAAGTTTGCACTGCTTTTTGACGAACTGAGCTGCTGGCTGCAGGGTAAGGGGCTATGAGCGGAGGGACCGCTCTCTATTAAAGTTACATATATTTAAATATCTAGCATGTCTGCCTGGTCCTCTCTTAATAGACAGAACATAACCCACTTTGTCAAGATTTAAGGAAGCTGTGTCCGTCCATGGACGACAGAGAAAAGGATTTTATGGTGAATACAAAAAAAACTTATTTTTTGGGCTAATGACACACATTTTGATTGCCACTTTCAGAATGTGTGTGGATTAATCTTACAGAATACCCTCCACTGCAGAATATATTAAGTATATTACTGTAAATTATTACTTTCATTTGAACTTCCATATGTATTTCTAGATTGAATATGTGAGAAGTTTTTTCTGTACAGGCATACCCCGCTTTAAGTACACTCACTTTACATACACTCGCGAGTAAGGACATACCCGCGAGTGTATGTAAAGTGCCTTACAAGTACTGTACAGACATTTTGCAGCCACAGTAGAAGGAGCTGAAGCTCCGAGAGCATGGCCCGCCCTGTTCCGGGGTGCCCCTGACACCCCCACTACAGCCCCTGGGACCTCAACTACAGCTTCTGACACCCCCACTACAGCCCCTGAGACCTTAACTACAGTCCCTGACCCCCCACTACACCCTAGAAGTTAAAAAAGGTATTGTTTCACTTTAAGCTCTGGTCCCATTGTGTACTTAAATGTGGGGTATGCCTGTATAGTGGGAGACCTGTTTATTCCCTGAGTACCACACAGAAAATCTTCTTCTTGAATCCCTTTGCCATTCTAAGCTAGGGGGTTGTGTATTTATATTGATTTACAGACTGTAGGGAGACACAACAGCATACAGGGTGAAGGGTGCAAGTGAAAACAACCACACTGAAACAGAAAACTTGAGGCAGTGGTCGTGACATTTATAAACTGGAACATAGGTATGAATTACAAGATAAGGAAGCTGAATACTCAGTGAGTGCCAGAATGCTGTGTGGGAAATGTGTATTCTGTGTGTTTCCAGCACTGCGTTAAAAAATGCACTGTCTTTGTGATCTGCTGCAGGTGACAATACATTGTTAACAGCACTTCAAGTATAGACTGCAAATGCATGTGATTTGGTGTAGTGCGTTGTTCAAAAGTAGTGCATGAAAGACTTTTTGTGTGGTCTGGTGCAATTTGCAGCCCATTGAAATTAATAGTTTGGCGAATTACACTGCAGGGGAACACACAGGAATTGCACAGCAATGTGGACTGCGTTCCTGTGTGATTCACGTGTGATTAAATTAGCTGCTGAAAGTGTTTAAAAAATTGAGGGTTAAATATTTAAGAGTACTCATCAAAGTCGTATAAAGGCAGTCAACACACCTCAGGTGCAACACCTCTTCCCCTTCATCTTTCCCCAGATCTAACTTAAAAACATTTAACTAAAACTGTTGGGTCTGTGCAGTGCATCCCCGCAAGCACCACACATTTACTTTTTGTATAATATATAGACATGTGCATTTGTTTTCGTCTGAATCTCTGGGATTTTCACGTTTGTTTTAACAAATGATAACGAATGTGCAGAGTGCGAAATCCGAAAGATCCGACATAAAAAATGCTTTATTTTCATTTCATTGTGACAACAGTTCGATATAGATAGAAGATTCGACATGATGGTGACAATAGTGATCTGTGTCTATCGAATCTGTGGTTGAATGTGCCTAACCTAAGGCCCCGTACATACGTCCGAGGAACTCGACGTTTTGCTCATCGAGTTCTGTGTGAAGCCGCCGAGGAGCCAACTTTCCTCATTGAACAACGAGGAAATAGAGAACATGTTCTCTATTTGGCTCGACGAGGAACTCGTCGGCTTCCTCGGCCGAAAGTGTACACACGGCCGGGTTTCTCGGCAGAATTCAGCCCGATCGAGTTTCTGGCTGAATTCTGCCGAGAAGCTCGGTCGTGTGTACGGGGCCTCACTCTATTAGTCCAAGATCATTCGACATAGAGAGAAAAGATTCAACATTATAGAGACATGAAGATTCGACATAGAGAGAAAAGAGTCAACATAAAGAGAAAAGTGTCGACATGGAGAGAAAAGATTTGACATTATAGAGACATGAAGATTTGATGAAGCAGCTAAAAACATACGATCGCCATGAGCGGACATTTCTGGTCAAATGCTCCAACCATAGGCTATAGATGAATTCTAATGTTGGTTGACTAGTAATAATAATTAATACATACTGTATAATTATTACTAGTCATACAACATTAGAATTCTACAATAGCTTGTGGGTGGAGCATTTGACCAGAAATGTACGATTGCGTCGTCGTACAGTTTAGCTACTTTGTCTAATTTCCTTAGAACATTCGACATAATTAAGGTTGAATCTGTCAATTGAAGGCTTATGATGTCTGTCGAATGTTCTAAGAAGATTTGACGAAGCAGCTAAACTGTACAATGCTGCAATCATACATTTCTAGTCGAATGCTCCGCCCACAAGCTATAGTAGAATTCTAATGTGGTTTGACTAGTAATAATAATTAATAAATATAATTATTACCAGTCATACAACATTATAATTCTACAATAGCTTGTGGGCGGAGCTTGTAGACTGTTAATGTTAATCATTAAATGTAAAGATACATTTTAAAATAAACATTAAAATTGGTTGATTTATTTTAAGCTAGTTATTCATGACATCTGTGACCAGAGGGGAACCTACATTTTTGGACTAATGACACGCATTTTGATTGCCACTTTCAGAATGTGTGTGGAGCATTCGACCAGAAATGTATGATTGCAGCATTGTACAGTATAGCTGCTTTGTCTCCTTAGAACATTCGACATAATTAAAGTTGAATCTGTCAATTGAAGGCTTATGGTGTCTGTCGAATGTTCTAAGAAGATTTGACGAAGCAGTTAAACTGTACGACTCTGCAATCGTACATTTCTAGTCGAATGCTCTGCCCACAAGCTATAGTAGGATTGGAAATGTACGATTGCGGTGTCGTACAGTTTAGCTGCTTCGTCGAATCTTCTTAGAACATTCGACAGACACCATAAACCTTCAATTGACAGATTCGACCTTAATTCATTTGGATAAATGCATTTTTTTAACGAAACAAAATAAATAAAAACGAATTTCGAGAGTAACTAAATACATTTTTCGGACGAAAACAAAATTCCGAAACAAAATATTTCAGTGTTCACATATTTAATAATATAGATTATTTCTGACCACATGGTTATTATTTTTTTGTTAAAAGCACAGAACCAAGTAGACGTAGCAGATAAATGCAACAAATTTCTTATTGGGTAAGTAAAGTGCCTAAAGATTTTGTCATGTTAGAACATTTTATGTGATAGACCAACACAAAGTGGCACATAATTGTGAAGTGGAAGGAAAATTATAAATGGTTTTCAAAATGTTTTAAAAATAAATGTGTCAACAAGTGTGGTGTGCATTTGTATTCAGTCCCCTTGAGTCAATTATTTTTAGAACCACCTTTTTCTGCAATTAAAGCTGCAAGTCTTTTTTTGGTTAAGTCTCTACCAGCTTTGCACATCTACAGAGGGAAATTTTCTGCCCATTCTTCTTTGCAAAATAGGTCAAGCTCTGTCAGATTGGATGAAGAGCGTCCGTGAACAGCAATTTTTAAGTCCTTTCACAGATTCTCAATTGGATTTGGGTCTGGACTATTGACTGGGCCATTCTAACACACAAATATGCTTTGATCTAAACCAGTGGTTCTCAACCTGGGGGTCGGGACCCCCTCGGGGGTCAAATGACGATTTGCCAGGGGTCACCGAATCCTGGGCTGTTCCTGAAGCCTGCACCGTTCTACCAGCCTTTCCGCAGCTGCCCAGCAGGGCTGTCCCTGGAGTCTGTGGCCATCCAGCTGGGTTGTTCCTGGAGCATGCGGCTGCCCACTCAGCCTCATCGCAGCCGCCCATTCAGTTCACGGCATGGCTGGGGGGCAGAGACTAGTCAGCAGAGACTAAAGGTCCGCTGACTGGTGAGGAATGTGAAGTGGGAGGGGCTGGAGGTGACCCTATCTCATTGGCATAGGTGTCACTGCTACAAGACACCACAAAGTCAGAGACACAGTGAGTAACACTATCTGTGATTATAGTTGCCATTAAAAGCGCCCACTACAGTTCTCAGATCAGCAGATGACCTTGATCAAGAGCACCAAATTTGGCTGAAGAGAACCCCCGCTGTACTGCCACTCATCCCATTCTCCCCACCAAAGAGTAAGAGAAGGAATAAAAAATAAAGAATACATGAAAAGAGGGGGAGGAACACAGAAAAGGGTAGAGAAAGAATACGAGAAAGAACAAGAAAGATGGCTAGAGAGCGAGGGATGGGGAAAAAAAAGAAAAGAAATTAGGATAGAGAGAGATAAAAGGGGAAAAAAAGGAGAACAAAGAAAGTGGTACATCCTAAAATGTACCATAAGGGATTTTAATACTTGTAAGGGGTTAGCTCGGTAGCAGGGTGTGTGACCTCCTGAGTGGGTTCACTACACACTGAATTATACAGAGAGGCAGCCGTAGGTGGTTGAAAAACAAGGGTTATGGTTTATTCTTCCATATTGCTGGAAACAAGTGCAAGCATCAAAACAGCATGAACAAAATAAAACGTAAAATAAACCCTGGCCACTTGGGCCGTCTACCTTCACAACACAGGAACCTACCTATGGAGTCTGGCACAGCCTACTGCTGGGCAGACACTGTTGGTCTTTCAGCAGAAAACAATAGTCTTTTTGATTTTCTTATCACACAGCAAAGATATCAACTACCACTTCACCTTCAGAAGTCTTCCTCAGCTCACTGCTCTCCTTAACTCAACAAGCCTCAGGATGCAGCATTGAGTAGTAATCCTCTGGACAATTTATAGAGGCGTTAATTTCCTCATTCTGAACAGCTAAAGCTATCCAACGTCCTTAAACCTTTCTGGCTACTTCTGCAGCCGACACCCGATAGTAATTGGTGAATTTTCTAAACAAGGCAGAAATCTATCTCCCGTCTGTGACAACACCCCCAGATTTACCTGACTTCCTGTCACATACTGTACGAGTGGAAGGGACTCAGGGAGCGATAAATGTCTGTGGGTTAGGGGCACAAATTACTTGTCTTGCCTTGGGTGCCGACAACCTACGCTACAAAAAGAATTTTACTGTTAGGGGTCCCCGCAACTTGGGAAATTTTATCAGGGGGTCAGGGCACTAGAAGGTTGAGAACCATTTTAGCAATGGCTATATGTTTAGGGTTGTTGTACTGCTGGAAAAAGTCACAAATCTTTTGCAGACTCAAACAGGTTTTCTTCTAAAATTGCCCTTTTTTGGCTCCATCCATCTTTCCCTCAACTCTGACCAGTTTTTCTATCCCTGCCAGTGGCGGCCCGTCCATAGGGGGCGCATGGGCGCCGCCCCCCCTCCCAGGCAGTAAAAAAAAAAACATTTTTTTTTTTTTTTTTTTTTTAATGGCCCTTTAAGAAAAAAAAATAGAAAAAAAAAGTCCTTAAGTGCACTACGTCACTATGTTTGAGCGTCGGACAAGTGCAGTATGGGAAATGCCACGTCAATGCAATCATGGCATTGCAGACGAGTCATTTCATTTGCAGGCTTTGACCCTGCTTTGTGGGCGCTTTCCATTGCGCAAAACTGCATCCGGTCCGGGAGCTACTGCTTTGCATACCTAGTAATCACTTCTGGTTATCCCAGGCAGTCAAAACCGGAAGTGATGTCAGCAGGTCTATGGGACGCTCAGCCAGGTATAGTGTGGACTCTGGAGGCAGGAATCAGATCACTAATGGCGTGGATGGGCACTGGAGCTGACAGTGCCGAACCTGAGCCTGAAGCTGAAGGTGAGTGTGGGGATCTGAGGTTCTCTCTCTCTCCAGCTGAGAGTTAATTTCTCCTCTCATGTCACTCTCTTGCAGCATGGCTCCATTTGTGTTCACCCCTCTCCCCCCCTCCCTTCAGATTGTTATCCACTGGCTCTCCCTGTCATATCTCCCCTCTGTCTCTGCGAAGCTGCACAATGTTGTTATCTTTTCAGTGCCACTGAGCTAGTCTCCCTGCAGCCTTTTCTCTTGTACTTTGCTCTTATCAGACCAGTTATCTCCCTGCAATCCCAGCATTCCAACTGCTTAGCCTAGTAATATATATTATCTGCTCTCCCCCCCAACACAGGCACAGCTGATCAGCTTCATTCCAATAGGATGTACAATTAACTCTACACTGTCCAGCAGCTGCCTTTTTACCTTGTGCCCTATATAATGTGCCTTGCACCCTTCCCCATGTAATGTGCCCTGCACCCCTCCATATGTAATGTGCCCTGCACCCCTCCCCATGTAATGTGCCCTGCACCCCTCCCCATGTAATGTGCCCTGCACCCCTCCACATGTAATGTGCCCTGCACCCCTCCACATGTAATGTGCCCTGCACCCCTCCCCATGTAATGTGCCCTGCACCCCTCCCCATGTAATGTGTCCTGCACCTCTCCCCATGTAATGTGCCTTGCACCCCTCCCCATGTAATGTGCCTTGCACCTCTCCCCATGTAATGTGCCTTGCACCCCTCCCCATGTAATGTGCCTTGCACCCCTCCCCATGTAATGTGCCTTGCACCCCTCCCCATGTAATGTGCCCTGCACGTATGCCCAGTGACCTGTGAGACACAGGGTGAACTACAACAAAATGGCGGCCGCTCCACTTCCGGCGGCACTTATTAGTATATGAATTGTACGCTGATGGAGACACAACGATCGTTTCCCCCCAAACCATTCAACAGATGAGGTGCTAGATTGTCACCCATCTGTCATGTGCCATTTAACAAATCAATTAGTTTTTTCTATGGGGCGTAATATATAATTTTTGATCATAACCAGTAGACCAGTGTTTCTCAACTCCAGTCCTCGGGGCGCACCAACAGGTCATGTTTTCAGGATTTCCCTCAGATCAAACTGCTGTGGTAATTACTAAGGCAGTGAAACTGATAAAATCACCTGTGCACAATAATGGAAAGCCTGAAAACAAGACCTGTTGGTGCGCCCCGAGGACTGGAGTTGAGAAACACTGCAGTAGACTACAGGAAAATGGCCGCTGCTCCACTTCCTGTATAGGAAAATTGACCATTCGTTTTACTGACAGCCCACCAAATAAGTCACCCTATATAAAGGACCCTCATTATACCTCTCACTACTCCTGAGGAAGTCACGTGTAGTGACGAATACGCGTAAGAGTCCACTGAGAGGTACCGGAGGTGACGTTGGCGAACTACTGCCCCTCTTTTTACATGCCCGATTTTATTTTAAACTATGTGAGTACCCTTATGCATTTTTTCTGTTGAATAAACTTTTTAAAACGGTATCACACTATTTGGTGTTTCATCCCTCTGGGTGCGAGTTATTGGCCATCCCAGGACGCGATTACCAAGAGGGACCTGTGTTTTCCTTGAACTAGAGTCCATTCGGATAACCATCCATACAGTTACGGTTGGATCTATATGCTGTTACCTTACAGTAGTAAGGTAAGGGGACATCCTCACTCACCTTAAAGGGATCACTGGATATCCATCCTTCTTCACATTATACGTTGGGATCTACACTAGCACCTTTAATTTTGGACTTTTTATTCAGATTTCCGTTCTTATTATTAAGCTTTATGAACCTTTCAGCTTAGCTTATCACAATCCTACCACTGAGCTTATCACAGCCACCTGGATGTTGTGTTATACACATTGTATATCTTTATTTGCATTTTCCTCACTTATTTTATTGCTTATTTTCATATACTAAGTTGAATACATGAAGTTATGTATTAGCACTAATGCATAGTATTGTTATACTTTCGTCAGACAGTTCACTGATCATTTTTTGATGCCATTTTGTTTGTACTGTTCCCAACCACAGACAGACCACCTTTCACTTCCTTTCTACACCTTTCCCATCCCCCGCTCACAGTGCAGCACTATTTTCCATTTTTTGATATTACCCTATTGTCTGACACACCGTCCAGTGCCGCAGCTGTAAACCCCCCCCTCTCCCCCTTCCCCTCCCCCACCCCCTTTGGTAGCGTGGTAATACCCACTCCTTCACCTCTCCTACATGTACCGCCATACACTCCGCACCCCTCTCCTACACATACCACCCACCACTATACACTCTGCAGTATTTGCAGTCTTTGATTCTGTGTCACGTATGCTGTTAGATCATGGTATTGTAAAGCTGTTTAAAGCAATGTAGAAATTTCTTAATTTTTCATTGCATTGATTTTTTTTCTTGCTAAATACTCCTGACACTAGTGGAATACAGGGGCGGAGTGGGTGGATTATATAAGGGGTGTGATTCATGGGAAGAGGGAGTGGTCAACAAGGAGGGGCAGAGTCTGGCGCCCCCCCATTCTAAAAATTCACCAGCCGCCACTGATCCCTGCTGAAGAAAAGCATCCCCACAACATGATGCTGCCGCCACCATGTTTCATGATGGGGATGGTGTGTTCAGGGTGATGTGCAGTGTTAGTTTTTCCCCAAACTTATTGTTTTGCTTTTAGGCCAAAAACTTAAATGTTGGTCTCATCTGACCAGAGCGCCTTCTTCCAATGTTTGCTGTGTACCCCACATGACTTCTCGCAAACTGCAAATGGAACTTCTTATGGCTTTCTTCAAACAATGGCTTTCTACTTGCCACTCTTCCATAAAGAACATATTTGTGGAGTGCACGACTAAGGCCTTGTACACACAATAGGTTAAACAGAGGACAACGGTTTGATGGACCGTTTTCATCAGTCAAAACTGATCGTGTGTGGGCCCCATATTTAACCATCGGTTAAAAAAAAGCCAACTTGCTTTGAATTTAACCGATGGATTCCTAACCAATGGGAAAAAAACGATCGTTAGTAGGCACAACCATCGGGTTAAAAATCCACGCATGCTCAGAATCAAGTCGACGAATGCTTGGAAGCATTGAACTAAGTTTTTTTTCAGCACGTCGTTGTGTTTTACATCACCGCGTTTTGACACAATCGTTTTTTTAACCAATGGTGTGTAGGCGCGACGGACCATCAGTCAGCTTCATCGGTTAACCGATGAAAACAGTCCATCGGCCCGTTCTCATCGGATGGACTGATCGTGTGTATGCGGCATTATAGTTGTCCTGTGGACAGATTCTCCCACCTGAGCTGTGGTTCTCTGCAGATCCTCCAGAGTTACCATGGGCCTCTTGTCTGCTTCTCTGATTAATGCTCTTCTTGCTCGACCTATCAGATTAGGTGGACGGCTATGTCTTGGTAGGTTTGCAGTTGTGCCATACTCTTTCCGATTTCGGATGATGGATTGAACAGTGCTTGTGAGATGTTCAAAGCTTGGAATATTTTTTGATAACCTAACTCTGCTTTAAACTTCTCCACAACTTTATCCTTGACCTGTCGGGTGTGTTCCTTGGCCCACATAATGCTGTTTGTTCACTAAGTTTCTCTACAAACCTCTGAAGGCTTCACATAACAGCTGTATTTATACAGTGATACAATTACACACAGGTGTAATAATAAGGTATACTAATTAGGTGATTTCTAAAGGCAATTGGTTTCACTAGATTTTAGTTAGTGGTATCAGAGTAAAGGTGGCTGAATACAAATGCATGCCACACTTTTCAGATACTTTTTTTTTTAATTTGGAAAACCATTTATCGTTTTACTTCCACTTCACAATTATGTGCTGCTTTGTGTTGGTCTATCACATAAAATCCCAATAAAATAAATTTACGGTTTTGGTTGTAACATGTGGAACATTTCAAGGGGTATGAATACTTTTTCAAGGCACGGTACTGAATGTTAATTGGATCAAAAGTTTATGATTTTTAATGCATAAGGGTATCTTGAGATCTTGTGTATTTATTATTTGTTAAGATACATGAAAATCCAAGGTTCTGCTTTTTAATTTGACGCTTTTTTATAAAGAATTAAAAAAAAAGCATAATTTTTAAAACCCCAGTGGGCATGAGGCCTAAGGGGGGTGCAGAGTAGCCTGCAGTAGCCTGTTGCATTGAAAGTACATGGAATGCTGACTAACTGTTTTAGGAGGCAGTACTTTGAAGTTGTTATAAATACTGCTTAAGCTGCGGCGGTGACAGGAAGAGCCTGTAGTGGCTTTGCAAGGAGGGGGAGGGGGTTGCGAACCGAGTGACACCCCCTTCTCCCGCGCCGCGGCTCTGTTCAGTCTCGGCTGTCTCAGCCGAGCAGAGTGAAGCCGCCTCCCCCTCCTCTTCCCTACACAGGGGGAGCGGACCCGTCACCTGACCAGTTCTGTGCATGCATGTCCCGCGCTTATAATCTGACTGAGGTACATTATGGGGGCTGTACTGTGGGGGGCTGCACTGTAGGGGTGTCTGTACTGTGGGGGGGGGGGGGTTGGGGTCTGCATTATAGGCGTGTCTGTACTGTGGGGTGGGTAGGGGTCTGCACTATAGGGGTGTCTGTACTGTGGGGGGGGGGTCTCCACTATAGGGGTGTCTGTACTGTGGGGGGGAGTGGGGGTATGCACTGTAGGGGTGTCTGTACTGTGGGGGGGTGGGGTCTGCAATGTAGGGGTGTCTGTTCTGTGGGGGTCTGCACTGTAAGGATGTCTGTACTGTAGGGGTGTCTGTACTGTGGGGGTCTGTACTATAGGGGTGTCTGTACTGTGGGGTTCTGCACTATAGGGGTGTCTGTACTGTGGGGGGTGGGGGTCTGCACTGTAGGGATGTCTGTACTGTGGGGGTCTGCACTTTAGGGGTGTCTGTACTGTTGGGGGGTGGGGGTCTGCACTATAAGGGTGTGTGTACTGTGGGGGGAGGGGGTCTGCACTGTAGGGGTGTCTGTACTGTGGGGGTCTGCACCATAGGGGTGTCTGTACTGTAGGGGTGTCTGTACTGTGGGGGGTGTGGGTCTGCACTATAGGGATGTCTGTACTGTGGGGGGTGGGGGTGGGGGTCTGCACTGTAGGGTGTCTGTACTGTGGGGGTGGGGGTCTACACTGTAGGGGTGTCTGTACTGTGGGGGGATGGGGGTCTGCACTGTAGAGGTGTCTGTACTGTGAGGGGGTGGGAGTCTGCACTGTAGGGGTGTCTGGACTGTTGGGGGGTCTGTACTGTGGGGGGGTCTGTGGGGGTTGTGTAATGTTATGGGGTACATAAGTGCATGGTGTTGTATAATGTAAAGGGGTCCAGAGGTGCAGGGTGCTGTGTAATGTAGAGGGATCCAGAGGTGCAGGGTGCAGTGTAATGTAAAGAGGTCCTTAGGTGCAAGGTGCTATGTAATGTAAAGGGGTCCAGAGGTGCAAGGTGCTGTGTAATGTAAAGGGGTCCAGAGGTGCAAGGTGAAGTGTAATGTCAAAAGGGTCCAGAGGTGCAAGGTGCAGTGTAATGTAAAGGGTCCAAAGGTGCAGTGTAATGTAAAGGGGCCCATAGGTGCAGGGTACAGTGTAATGTAAAGGGGTCCAGAGTGCTGTGTAATGTAAAGGGGTCCAGAGGTGCAAGGTGAAGTGTAATGTAAAGGGGTCCAGAGGTGCCAGGTGCAGTGTAATGTAAAGGGTCCAAAGGTGCAGTGTAATGTAAAGGGGTCCAGAGGTGCATGGTACGGTGTAATGTAAAGGGGTCCAGATGTGTAGGGTGCTGTGTAATGTAAAGAGTGGGGTACAGAGGTGAACACAGAGGTGGACAGAGGTACAGAGGTTGACATAGGGGGTAAAGAGGTGGACATGAGGGGGTACAGAGGTGAACCCAGAGGTGGACATGGGGGGTACAGAGGTGGACATGGGGGGGTACAGAGGTGGACATGGGGGGGGTACAGAGGTGGACATGGGGGGGGTACAGAGGTGGACATGGGGGGGTACAGAGGTGGACATGGGGGGGTACAGAGGTGGACATGGGGGGTACAGAGGTGGACATGGGGGGGTACAGAGGTGGACATGGAGGGGGTACAGAGCTGGACATAGGGGGTAAAGAAGGGGACATGGGGGGCACAGAGGTGAACACAGGTGGACAGGGGGAACAGAGGTGGAGGGGGTACAGAGGTGAACACAGAGGTGGACATGGGGGGGTACAAAAGTGAACACAGAGGCGGATGGGGGACCGAGTACCCTGAAGCCAGCCAGCCAGGCCAGCACCCTGAGACCAGCCAGGCCAGCACTGAGTACCCCGAGGTGTGTGTGTGTGATTATTCTGTTAGTTTGACAAGTTAACTTATTTTGTTTTTGTAAACTGGCACTTTACAATAAATGTTGCACTGTATTTTCTGTGAAATATATATGCATATGAGCGTAGTTTTTTTTTTTGGCGGGGGAGTGGATCTTGGGTGGGAGTTCTCACACTTTTTTCCCCAGGACCTGACCCCTACATTCTACCAATTGTATTCAATGTATTCAAACCCCATTGTATTCAGAACAAATTTTCCATGTGAATTTCTGTTTACATTGCACATCCGTTTTTTTAGGATTAGTGTTAAGCTGAACATGCTTAAGTTCAGTTGGAGGGTCGTATAGTGTAAAAAAAATGAAAACATTTTGCAAATGTTTCCTGAAACCTATTCATATCTATGGGGCCAAATCCTGCAAGTTAATTTTGAAAAATGTTATGGCTAATAGTTAAGGGGTTTTAAAAAAGGGCAAGCAAAAAGTTAGGTTTTTGGTTACCTGGAAAGTCCTTTTCTTTGAGTACATCAAGAGACATAGAACATCTTTAGGTGTGTGGACACTAGCAAGAAAAAAACAGATAGGTCCCAGGATAATTGGACTTGGGCCTTTTTTACAATATTCTTTCATCTTTTCTTTTATATGGATTTAATTTAGTGATTACTGATGAGCTGCCACAGTCTTTATTATGCTGCCTTGGCTACAGACATCTTCTGCATGTGCTAATCTGGAGTTAGTTGGTCCTGCTCCTGTCCTGCATGCGATTACATGCCTGGAACCATTTGAGTATTTAACATATTTGTTGGACGCTCCATTTACCGTACTTTTCTGTCAAACAACTTTTTTAAAGCTTTGTATTTACCCTTTGTATCTTCCAAAGTGATTGTAAACCAATATGTTCTCTTTCCCCCTTGAATTCCTCCTTTCTGACAGTCGATGTAAATTGTTCATTTTAGATTTCTATTTGTAATATTTTGGAAAATGTCTATAAAAACTACAATAAAAAGAAAAAACAGAAGTTCCCTTCCAGATATAGCCCCCTCCCATTAGTCAAGGCTTTGCTTTTTTTCGCAGCCACGATTTACAAGGAAAAGGGATCAACGTGAAGGATTTTGCAGGTAACAAAATCTGACTTTCTTTAGGTACATTCTGGAACACAGCATATGATGATATGGAAGCCCCAAAGCAACAACATGAGGGAAGGGCTAAGGACAACCCAAAACAGAGCCACCAAACCACCAACCATAAATTGGTAAGAACCTCAATGCACAAACATTTTTCCAGCCTTACAAACTGGAAAAAAGTAATGATTTCAAGCCAGTGACAGTAAAGAAGAATTGAGGAGCAAACCTTGTGTCGGTCAGTCTGAAAGTGTCCTGTTTAACATGTGTGAATACCAAGTTCTCTGGGGAGATCAGAATCACCAAAACCCTTCTATTTAAATCCCACAAAGCAGATGAGGTAGAAACATTAATGGCGGAAATACATTTTGGAAAAGCTTATTTGAAACTGGAAGCTCTATTTAACATAAAGTGGCCTTTGGATATTTGACATCCCTACGTGAATGCTCCTCAATGTCCAAAAATAATGCCGCATGGTGTCCAAAAAAAATAATGTCCCACAATGTCCAAAAAAATAATAATTCCATGAAGTAAATGTCCCATAAAGATCCTCTCCCCCCCAATTCTCTCAACACCTATGACAGGAAGACTTCATCCGGCCGACGTATGTTACCTACGCCGTTGGAGCCTGGGCGCATATTTACACTGGCCGCAAGGGGCGCTTCCATTGATTTACGCGCCAAATATGCAAATTACTGAGATACGCGCCCGTCGCTGTAATCTACACTGTTTACGTAAGGCGTACCTCCGGCGTAAAGTTATTCCACATAAAGCAGGTGTGGACCAGGGAACAGTCGTCGTATTTTACGTCGTTTACGTAAGTCGTACGTGAATGGGGCTGGGCGTAGGTTACGTTCACGTCGTAGGTATTGAGCCGTCGTATCTTAGGGAGTATATGCAATGTGATCCTGAGCATGCGCGCGCATGCGCCGTTCGTTCGGCCCTTCATTTGAATGGGGTCACACTTCATTTTAATAGATCACGCCCACTTCCTTCCTACTTTGAATTAGGTGGGCTTACGCCGGCCAATTTACGTTATGCCGGCGCAACAAAGGGAGCAAGTGCTTTGTGAATACTGTTCTTGCCTCTCTATGTTACGTCGGCGTATCGCATATGAGATGCGCTACGCCGCTCTAAAGATGCGCCGATCTACGTGAATCTAACCCATGGTCTCTAATCCTACAAAAGAGATTGTGTTTGGTTTTACCAAGTAAAATGCAAAGACATTTCATAAGGTAAACAGCCCCGATTGATTGACATGTGACTCTGTTTCGGTGTTACATTGGGGAGATCCTGGTCTATCTGTTCGATTGGACCTACCCACTGTGTAGTGACTTGACACCATGGTGTCCTTGATTGATTGAGATCTTTTAAACGTAATCTCAGGGAAAGTTTTGATGTATTTCTTAATGTTGTCATCAGCTGTAAGAAGATACCAAAATTTGTTGTAGATCTTACGGATTTTGTCATGTTGTCTATTGTATTTAGTTACTATTCTAGTTGTTGTTGTTAGATCAGTGCATTCCTATCTTGTGACCTTACTTTATTGTATGCTGTTCTTAAGCACGTTTTCATATAGCCTCTTATTCTCAGGCGTCCATATAGAAAATGTGCTTCTTTTTTAAAGTCTTCCTCTCAAGTGCAATTTTGTTTTAATCTGAGGAATTGGCTATATGGAATTCTTCTGATTAACTGTTTGGGATGTGAACTAATGTAATAATGTGTTACCTGAGGTTGATTTTCTGTATAGAATTGAACATAGGTTTCCTGTCTTGTTCACAAAAATCTCTATGTCCAGGAATGTTATCCTTTCTTGGCTAATGTTATATGTGAACTTTAAATTATAGCTGGTGTCTTGCAAATTTTGCAAGAAGTTTTTTAACTCTTCTTTTGATCCTGCCCAAATCATCAGGATGTCGTCTATATAACGATGCCAAGTCATCACATTGTCTAGATTTACATTCATTACCTCCTGGGAAAATAGATCACGTTCCCACCCCCAGGTACAAGTTAGCATAGATGGGAGCAAAGCCCACCACCATAACCACCCCCTGCACCTGGAGGGAGTGGGAATGCTTTAAAACAAAGACATTATTTGAGAGAATGAAATCAAGCATTTCAATGATAAAGTTGTTATATTTACAAGAGTCAGTGTCTCTTTCATCAAGGAAACTGCATATAACTTGTACTCCTTGCATGTGTGGAATAGTGTTATACAGTGCTTAAATGTCTATCGCGACTAACCAAGCTCCTTCTGGTACCTGTAGTCCATCTATTATTTTTTTCAATTCAATGGTGTCTTTCACATGCAAGAACAAACTCCTTACATGTGAGTATAAGTATTCATCTATGATTCTACTGGCATTCTCAGTTAGGAAACCACAGCTGGAAATAATTGGGCGTCCTGGTGGTGGCACTAGTCCCTTATGCACTTTGGGTAGTACGTAAAAAGTAGAAGTGCGTGGGTTTGCAATATTCAAAACGTTAAATGTGTTTTCATCTATAGTGCCTGCATTATAAGCTCGGATGAGAATATTCCTATATTGTTTAATACTTGATGACACAAATGATGCTAGTACAGGTTTGTACCAATCTCTATTGCAGATGATATAGCACATTTTTTTGTAGCCCTCTCTGCTCATAATGACAGTATTCCCTCCTTTGTCAGAGGTTTTCATTACTATACTGTCATTGTTACGCAGAGAATTGCGTGTTTGTTTTAGGTTTTAAGACAGGTTTGGTGAAGGGCCTGTTTTCTAATTGGTAGCTTCAATTTCTTTTGTCACACATGTAAGACAAAGGCCCAAATGTAGGGATTACCCTGCAATACAGTGAAAAATCGAGATTTGTGTTTATATATTTTTGGTGGTACAAATATAGGTTTGCAGGATCTGGGGTGGACTGACCTGCCAGAATTGACTCCCGGTACCGTGTAAGTCCAACCCTCTTCTTCTGTGTTGCTTTCATCCCAGAGTTCCATCAAATCTTGAAGTGCTCTCAATTCTTCAAAGGTCACATCTTTTAATACTGAGTTATCATAGTCTAAGGTTTACTCGCGTTTTGATCTTTATCGTATAGAACCTTGTACATTAGGCGCCTTGCAAAGAGATGTAGATCTTTAACTAGTTTGAATTTATCTGCCTCACCATCAGGACAGAAGTTAAGGCCTAGATGCAGCACTGTGACGATCCTCCGATAGAAGACAGGA
The DNA here is from genome assembly GCF_905171775.1 of Rana temporaria. Classification (NCBI taxonomy): domain Eukaryota; kingdom Metazoa; phylum Chordata; class Amphibia; order Anura; family Ranidae; genus Rana; species Rana temporaria. The sequence goes on along the minus strand of NC_053491.1, from coordinate 294,372,832 downwards.
AGATAGATGTATAATGTAATAGTTCTCCCGGCCACTACAAACGTGGGGGTCGGGACCTACTACTTCGGCGCTTGATTTGATACTTGTGAAGTTGTAGTTATTGTTACTGGTATGTTCCTAGTATCTTGTGTGGCACCTGTATTAAATATGGGTGCTGTACGTATGTCTGGCATGGAACTTTGTCCTAAATTGTTAGGATCAACTGTTTGTTGTGTCAGGGGACCTGCTGGTGTAGATACTGAATTTATGCTCGCCGCCGATGACAGCAACGACATTGTAGTAATATTCAGTGCATTTGTAGCATTCAATGTGGACATTGAGCGCTGTTGTAGTCGCTGAAAGCGCGATCGTTTATCTTTTTGCGGAAAATGTGACTTGTTTGTCCTTGTATACTGCTATCGCCTTTGTTTCTTTTTTTTTTGACGTCTTGGTCGCTTCATCGAGGCGCAGACCTATAGGGACATATGATGCTGAGGAAATGGAAGATAAATCTGATTCAACTCTATCAAGGTTACTTAGGGGAAATTCACCGTTTTGAAAAAAAAAATACGCTATAGTCCTTGTTTTGTCTCTAGAAAATTATTATTTTTAGCTTTAAGTAGGTTTGTGGCATATTTAGTCGTTTAATTGTTCTTTTAATTTCTTGTCACTATCATGGTATCCCTCAAAGGAGGTCACATTACAGTGATTGTCCTGCCATTCCTGTATTTTTATATCTAGATTCTCGATATCTCTACTGTATTTAGACATGTGCACACTGAAATATTTCTTTTCGGAGTTTCATTTTCGTCCGAAAAATAAATGTATTTTGTTACTCCCGAAATTCGTTTTTATTTATTTTGTTTTTCGTTGGAAATTGCATTCGTCCAAAAATCTGAACGAATTAAGGTTGAATCTGTCATTGAAGGCTTATGGTGTCTCACTGTCTGTCGAATGTTCAAAGAAGTTTAGACGGATCAGCGAAACTGTACGACGCTTCAATCATACATTTCCGGTCGAATGTTCCGCCTACAAGTTATAGTAGAATTCTAATGATGTATGACACTAGTAATAATTATATTTATTAATTATTATTACTAGTCAACCAACAATAGAATTTTTCTATAGCCTATGGGCCAAGCATTTGACCGGAAATGTATGATTGCAGCTTCGTACAGTTTAGCTGCTCCGTCGAATCTTCTTAGAACTATCAACAGACACCATAAGCTTTCAATGACAGATTCAACGTTTTTCGATGCTTTGTCGAATCTTCGTCATTCATGTTGAATTGTCAAGTTAGTTCTAGCTATTTTACTGCTCCTCCTCTTTGGTTACAAACATCCAATAACATTCATCATCATTATTATTTTTATTTTACTTCCTCCACCCAATTCCAGCAGCGATCTTTTCTCTCTATAATGTCGAATCTTTCCTCTCTATAATGTCAAATCTTTTCTCTCTATAATGTTGAATCTTTTCTCTCTATAATGTTGAATCTTTTCTCTCTATAATGTCAAATCTTTTCTCTCTATAATGTCAAATCTTTTCTCTCTATGTAGAATAATCTTGGACTAATAGAGTTAAGGTTAGGCACTTTTCGACCAACGAAAATGAAAATAAAGCATTTATTTATGTTGTATCTTTCGGTTTTCATATTCTGTGCATTCATTTTCGTTTGTTAAAACGATAACGAAAATACCTGAAATTCGGACGAAAATGCGTTCGGATGAAAACAAATGCACATGTCTAACTGTATTAACCACATTGTATCTGCATCATTTTAACAGAGCAATCTTATAGATTTGACACCCATGCTTCCTTCTTTGCCACAGTATCCAGACATCGCACCTCCTACCTTTGTAAATGGGAGAAACAGATGCGCAAAACCACATTAACCAGGGCAACAAGAACTACAAATAAATAATGAAAACTAGTAAAAATCTACGCAGCAGCCACAACTAAATAGTGCTCACACACTGATAACAAGTTAAAAAGAGGGGGTGTAATGGCGCTTGCTAATAATAATAAATAAATAGCATAAAGCCAAGAAAAGCAAAAATAGATCTAACAGTCCCTATGAGTCCGATAATGTGTTCCACTCCAAGTGTAAATAATAACAAATGGAAAGGTAATGGTGCTTGCTGATACCAAAAGTGCAAGATAATAAATCGGACAATATCAATAATGTCAGAAAAAATGTGTCAGAAAAAAATGTGTTTCACTCCTGATCAATAATGACCCACCAAACATCAACAAAATGATGAGGGGGGTGAGAAAAAGTGATTTTAATTAAAACAAAACCAAAAACAAGATGTAAAAATTACCAATTAAGATAAGGCAAAATCACACTAATATTACTGAAATGTGATTGATAATAATAATACATATGAATACAATTTTTTTTTTGTGTATGTGGAAATTCAAGATCCGCTAACAGAATAAAAGTATGGTGACGCAAATGAATTCAATTAACAAAACATGCATGATTAATATAAATATATAGAATAAAGTCATGGGGGCAAATCCACAAAGCAGATGCGCCGACTTAACTCGAGATTTCTAATTTTACTCCGCGCGTATCTTTGCGCCCGATCCTCAAAACGAAAAATCCGGTTTTTCCGTCCTACTTAAAATAATTACTCTGGCGCATCCTCTGACGCAAATTACGCTAGTCACGCCGCTTTATTTGATAGGCAAAGATGCAAATGAGGGAGATAGGGCGATCCTCAAAATTAAGTGTGTGCGCCGTAGATTACGCCCTGTGCGCCGTAGATAACGCCCTGTGCGCACCTGTTAGTTTTCTGGAGCAAAATTAGACTTTATAAAAGCAGCCCTAATTTTACACCAGCCCTGTAAAGGTCTGCTGAAGCAACACCATTTAGGAAGAGCTGCCAACACTTCTTTGCTTGACTTCATTGTGACTGCCAAAATGCCTGGGCCATCAATGATTATAACGGCACTCGCAACTTTACAGGCGCAGAGAAGGAGGAGGGCACAGAGGAGGAGGAGGAGGGCACAGGAGAGGATATACCGCCCACGCCAAGATCTCTTTGGCATGACTGCGTCTGAGGTCATTGGCAACTTCAGATTTAACCAGGAAGCCATCCTGGACTTAACCAGGATCCTGCAGGATGATCTGAACACCCCAACCCAACGATCCCATGCCCTGCCAGCTCACATTAAAGTTATGGCCACCCTGCATTTTCTGGCCACTGGGTCTTTTCAGAGAACATGTGGAGGTCTGGCTGGGATGGTACAGTCCTCGATGAGCAGGTGTGTGCACCAGGTTGTCCCTGCAATACTGAGACGCATGGGCAGTCAATTTGAAAAGCCCACCCAGGAGGACCAGCGAATGAAGAGCATGGCTGATTTCTATCAGATTGCACGATTCCCACGGACCATCGGGGCCATTGACTGTACCCATGTGGCACTACAGCCCCCCCATGATACAGAGCACCTGTTCAGGAATCGCAAAAACTGGCATTCCATCAATGTCCAGGTAATCGTGGATGCCCATGGCCTCATCTGGCATGTGTGTGCCAAATTTCCAGGTTCGTGCCATGACAGCTACATCTTTAGGCAGACCAACATAGCACGTGAATTGGAGCAGAACGTGTATGGAGACAGCTGGCTGGTTGGTGAGTGACATGTGTGTCAGGTATGACTGTCCCCCCCCATGATGCAGACATCACATGGGGCACATGCATGACTAATATCCTCCTGTCTTTTCCCTTCCAGGTGACTCTGGATATGCCCTGGGCCCTCACATGATGACCCCATTCAGGAACCCCCAAAACCCAGGAGAGCAACGCTACAACGAGGCTCATATTCGCACCCGGGCAGTAGTGGAGCGTACATTTGGCCTGCTGAAGTCCCGCTTCAGATGCCTGGACAAGACTGGGGGTACACTGCTGTATTCCCCAGACTTTGTGTGCCAAATAATAGGGGCTTGTTGCATTCTTCATAACTTTGCAATGAGAAGGGGACTGGAGATTAACTTACGTGCTGACCTGACCCCCCACCCAGGCAATCCCCCCCTAGCCCACTCTACCCGGTC